>NC_135700.1:16842366-17142744 GCF_964276395.1 Gasterosteus aculeatus | reverse complement strand
GGTGATGCATTCCTCTATAGCAAACCACTGGCCGGCAGAGTGACAGTAGAGCAGAAACACCTCCAGGAACCTGAACACAAGGAAGACTCTGGTTTTACTTCCCCCAACCCGACCAAAAGGCTTTGTTGTGGATTTCCTTTGGGGTGTTAAAAGAGGATTTTCTCTCTACAACACTGCACGCCATCTGGGGTGACTTTACCTCGCAAGCATTTAGAACTGTGAAAAAGGAAGTAGGAAAAATGTATTTTAAAAAAACACAAACCACGTTTAGATAACGTCATGGCTGCACAAATGTCTTGTCCTCAATACAAACTTGTGTTCATAGGCAGTTTGCTAGCTGGCAGTTGGCTTTGCATGAAGATTGGAAACATTGGGAATCCGAGGACAACTGTAATGCAGAGGTGTGCTCAAGATGGGTGGAACAAAAACTTGTGTTGACGCATAAATCACCCGTTGGCCAGTCTACTATAAATAAATGAGCAAACCCCAAGCTGGCCGTGCCAAACCACAATGAGCGAAGCAACATTTGTGACTTGGCTGTGCACAACATCCGTAAACAGGATAAAAAAAAAAAAAACCAAATTGATTAAAGGCGGTTGTAAGATACGGGGGGATTTTATGGGTCTCAAGCGGCTGCTCACCTCGGTGAATACGGAATCGTCTTCGGCCTGATTTGATTGAAGGCAAACGTCAGCTTCTGAGCAGCTCGTTGCTGTTGTATTTCCTGGAGTGACGCAGAGGAACAGAAACCCGATTGTTTGACACACACCTTTTTACTTTTTTTTTACACTTCGGACCAGGTCTGTGAAGCCCAGGCCAACATGTGGGGGGTCTGTGCCTCCTACCCTGAGACAAAGGTGCAGCACAGTGTCCTCCTTGTAGATGCTCTGCCAGGTTTGGACCACCTCAGGAAGGAAGGATTTGACTATGTACAGATGTCCTGGTTTCAGGAGGTCGTACTCCGACCAAGTGCAGAGCACCTTGAGGGCCCGCCGGAGTCCTCCGCCCATCTCCTCCTTGCTGAGGAACTCTATTTTAGCACAGAGGCCCCGCTGGGCCCAGGAAGACATGCTGTTGTTGATGGTGTTTGGGGAGCTCTCCTCCAGGCGGTACACAGTCACCGGCTCCCCTGAGGAGACACAGAGCAGCAGGTGAGCAACGACCTCGGTTAAACTTTCCACGCGGACGATCGCTACGAGAACGCCTTTGGAACGTTTATATTCCCCTCTCAAACTTCTCCATTTCCCCCCTGACCGGTAAGAACACGTCGGCTGAGCACAGACGATGGCGAAAGCCTGCCGCACCGATGGCGCCATGAAGCTTCACACACACCCTGAAATATAATCACTGGTTTCATGTTTCTTGAATCTAATCTGCTGACCTCGGTCTCCGATCAAGAAACACACGCATCAGATGCTACAGCAAACAGACAGAAACCTTCGGTTCAGAACCGGTTTCTGGCGGCAATGTCAGCAAACATTTCTCTACTTAAATGTCCAGCACACAAATGGCCTAGAGGACGAGATTTTAAATATGCTGTAGCTCATCTACTTAATTACAAAACAGCTGTACAACTACTGTTGAATGAAGGTTTATATCTGCTAAACAAAACCCAAATACAACGCGCACACACACACACACACACACACACACACACACACAGACACAACTTTGGGCCCAACTGCGCAGCTGCAGGGCGGAGAGGGCGTACAAACTGCAGGAAACACTTCTCCCACCAAACTTCCTCCTTCTCCAACTGCCTGCGGTGTGTTCAGCTGATCCGAGCCGCCTGCGTGTGCAGACCGTGGCGCAGACTTACCTCTAGGGGGCACGGGGGTGAAGGGGATACTCTGCGACAGCCTCATCAAGTTGTTGCGCTCCACAGCTGTAGGAGGAAAAGTGTCAGTATAAAGCTACAGGAGGAGGAATCGGCACAGAGGAAGCTACTCTGTAGAATTAGTCCTGGTCTAGAGTAAATTAAAAAAAAAAAAAAAAAAAAAAACTACAATCATACATTTGGGAAATTAAAATAATTGATATTGTAGCATTCACACCTGAGTACTGGAAGCTTTCCATGGGCTTGAAAGGTGAGCCAATAGCTATGGAGAAAGACAAAACAACTGTTATACCAATGAAATGACAAAACAAAACAAGGGAAAAGACGCACCCCAACCAACTGCATCCGCCAGCAGATGGCCGTACAACTTCACAAACAAAGGAACGAGCTCCAGTTTTAGTTCCGGCATATGATTTCTTTTGCTGGGTAAGAAACTACATTAATAGTTGTAGCTAAACTTGTTTTAAACTTCTTGAATATGTCCTTTTAAATGATAAAAGACAAAAGTGGATCATAGTCATCACGTGGGAGAGGCAGAAACCAGCTAACGTTTGGCACTTTGACTATCAAAACAGTCAACGCTGAATCATCTCTTGATCAGCTAATCAATGAATGGACTAAAGGTTGCGGCTGCGGCTCACTCACAGTCCTTTCTGGCACTGATGTGGGGGTGTCGAGGCGTGTAGAGAGAAACTGCTGCTGTAGATACAGAGAGGAGAAACGCACGGTGAAGCACTCGTTCAGAAACATGAGGTATTGTACAGCAGAGTTTGCTCTCTTTGGGATTTTTCATAAACAATGCTTCCAATTAATTTAAATAAACAGTTTAAATATCGTTCCCACTACGCCGGATAATTCATTAAATTCTATCAACAATAAATCTCCTGATAATACGACAATGTCCTGTAAAATAACACATTCTCCTTACTGTTGCTAAATCCAGATTACAATCAAACCACATACTGTTCTCCAGTAAAACATTAAAACAAATGTATTGTACTTTTTCATGATGATGGATTTATGACTAACTCAAAGTGACATTTGACCTCCCGCTCCCGTGTAAATGCTGCTGGACCAGCTGATCCAGACAGAACGAGTCGGACCAAACTAAACAATGAAAAAAAAAAATGGAACAAGAGTGAAACTACACCTCTTACCAATGGGTGCATCTTCCCCTGGGGCTCGCCTGATCGAGTGGGGGAGAATACAGAAAGAGTGGTTAACGAGATTACATGACGGTCAGTAGTTCATGAATCTACGCAAGAGCTTGTGTAATGCGTTTCCATGCAGTGGTGTGAATTAGGCGGATATCAGAGGCCTGTTTGAGGGTTTAGACTTGGCTAGAAGTAGATCTAGATAAAAAGAGAGGAGGTCTACGAGTTCAGCTCGTGGAACAGTCAAAGGTAAAAAATACCTCTAATATTCCTCATCCTCGCGGTTATAGCAGTACATGTGTGTGCTTTTTTTTTGGGGGGGAGTTTTTTCTGTGCCGATTGTGGGTTTCGGGGCAGAGGATGTTGTATGTGTACAGACTGTAAAGCCCTCTGAGGCAAATTTGTAATTTGCGATTATGGGCTATACAAAATAAAATGAATTGAATTGAATTGAATGTGTGTGCGTGTTGTGTGTGTACATTGTATGGCTTTTAGGAGAACACTCACAGGCTGCTGGCTTGGGCTGATTTGACCTGAATTCTTTCCTGCTGGAGAAACGAGTCGTTTAACATTAATTAAAAAGGTGAAGTTTAAACTTCACAGGGATGTGTTGTTTTTAAGTACATAAATAGACATTTCCTACCAGTACTGCAGCCCGGGGGTCCTCGTGGACGAGGATGTCTTCAGCGGACACTCTGCTCTTGTCCTTCTTCTTTAGAGCTACAAATACACAATCAACAACTATAGCGACACTGAGAAATAAGCTCCACCAGATCGCTGGACTGTAGAAAATAATCGCGTATATATTCAAAATCGCATCCCTTAGATTTCCTTGATATAGTTTGTGTTATTTATGCGAGCTTACTGGAGTCAGGATGGAGAAAAGTTGGGTGTTTATCAAACTCTGTGAAGCCAGCGAAAGAGTTCACGGCTCTGATGTTACTTTGACCTTCGTCCTGAGCCTGTGGAGGGCATTCATACAGACAGAGAGATCAGGTAACTACATTAGAAACAAATTGGATTATATGATCTCTCCAGTCCATGCACCAAATAACCAGTCACACACCTGTAATCTGGTCTGTGGGACCGGGCTCGGCTGTCTGCTGGAGGTCTCTTTGGGTGTGGAGTGCTGGAGGTCCAAACTGTCTTTATGCCCTAAAGCCACAAAAATAAGGTCAGTTTAAATCCACCCGTTAGTCCAAAAACATTGTCAAATAAAATACTTTACACAGTTAATGTGTAAAGTTATTGTTTGGCTCATCACGTCAAGTATTTCAAAATAACTATTTGATAAAGGTTGGTTAACTACTCCCATTGTTAAATCCGAGTCAACCATTGTGCGGCATTCAGAACGAGGCAAACCAACAACAGTAACGTGGCGACATGATCCCAGTTCAAATATTTGATTCTTATGACAAACCCCCCCCTCACCTTCAAACATATCCTCAAATCATGGAGAGCTCTGAAAACCTCACGTGAAGACCTCAGAACCACCAAGGAAGAGAACGTAAACGAGACAAACAAAACGTCGATCCAGAGCAGAGAAAGGAGAAGAAACGCCACCACGTTAAAAGGTCAACCGGGGGTCCCGATCTGGAGACGGAAAGGCCCGAGCACCCGGCAGATACACCCCTCAACCTAAGCTCAGACTGAAAGGCAAACCTCTCGTTGTGTTCGGCCCGCTCGCCGCGTTCCTCCCATCAAGCGGGATTTCTGACCCGCTTAGATCGTCCCAGCGGGCCGCTGGTGGGGCAGCTGGTCCCGGCACGTTTCCTTCTCCCCCTTGCTTTCGTCCGCGGGACTTCCGGATCGCCGCGGGAGGGGAACACGCAGGCGGGCTGCCATTTGCGTGGGCGTGACCCGGGGGGGACGCCGCTTCGGGAGCCGGCGGCACCTCCGTGTCCGCGCTCTTCGAACGGCCCTCGTCGTCGCAGAACGCCTCGTTCACGTAACCCCTACCCGCCTCCCTCTCCCGCCCCCCGCCTCCCAACGGCTTTTTGATGTCAGGCTTCGCAGTGCAAGCAGGCAAGCAGGCAGGCGGAGCAGAAGTCTTAGACACAATGACCACAGTAGGATACACGCACACACAGCTCTCCACCTCCTCCGTGACCTCCTCATCAACAGCGGTTTCAACCTGGGCCTCGTACTTACCCACAAACGCCCCGAACTCGACGGCGGTGTTGTCGGGCTGGAGGGGCTGCTGGTAAAGCCTAGCTAGAGCGATTTCTGGGTGGCTGGAGCCACTGGCCTGGGAAGACGTGCTGCCGATGTGGAACTGAACCCCGGGGGAGGGCGCGTTGGGCAGGCTGGAGGGGGAGTCGAAAAGAGCCGGCTCCTGTGGACGGGTCGGCTTGCTCTGGCAGAGAGAGTGGCCTCGGAGACGCAGCTGCGGAGGGGTAGCGGGCACAGCACTTTGGACAAAGGCACTGGACGATGGGTTGAGGTTGGGGTCCAGCCCCAGTCCTGCTCCATGGATGGGCCCGACTCGCCGGCTACTTTCCGCCCCGCTCCCTACGCCAATCCCAAAGAGAGAATCCGCAATGTTGGCTGCTGCTTGGGGGAAAGAGGAGCTGAAGTACGCCGCCTTGCTGCGCTTCCCGATGACGGACGATTTGGAGTGGGGGCCGGTGTCCGGTGCCCCGGGGCCGATGCTGGGGACCAAGTTCTTAGAGAGGCTGAGCTCCCGCTTGATCTGATTGTGCACCTTGCTGGCCTCGGACGCCCTCTGAGCAGTGAGGGTCTTCAGGGTGTCCACAGTGAGTGCTGAGAGGTCCTGCAGGTGGCCAATCTGGGAATCCAGCGTGTGCAAAGAGCGTTTTATAAAGTTGACCTTGTTTCCGACCTCCCTCAGCTGCAAACACATGGTCTCAACCCTGGAGATGACAAACAGACTCAGTTACCGACAGCGCAGCTTGTGCATTCAATTAAATGTTCTCAAACTCTTTTTGTCGAGTCACTGACTTCCAATCATTTGAGGAAAATGTTTCATTTCATAACTACGGTATTTTCAGAAGGCTACAGGTACATTCATTTTATTGAGTTATTGACCTCTAGTAGCTCTGGAGAAGTTTGTTATGAACCGAGTCCCTGTTTAGTTTGTCTTAGACAGGAGTATTAGACCTTGAGGGCCGACATAAATCATGCATGTTGGTGAGCAACGCTGACTTTCAAACAAAGCTTTGGTTTATTTACAAGAACACTACACAGAGCCTTTAAGGAGGACAGAAACAGTCCCACCTTTCTGAGGTAAGACGTATGCGCTCGTCACTCCCAGAGTGAAACTGATCATCCTTTTCATGAAAGTACGTCTCCACACATTGCTCCTCAAAATCATGAAGCTTCTTTTGGTCTTCCTCAGTGAGAAACAGCTCTGAAGGAGAGAAAGCAGACATATAGTAATGTTGTTGGAGATTCAACCTAGTTAAGCAACAACGGTGGTGGTTTTGTTAACGATGCATTTCAATCCCAGTTGTTTGTATCTTGAAATAAAAAATAAATAATGGAAAGTTTTTAATAATCAATATTAAGGAGAAATGAAAAGGATAGTTGTGTGGTCGTACTTGGCCCGTAGGTATGCTCCTTCTTCCTCTTCCTACACGTACAGAAGAGGGAGTAGATATGGCAGAAGAGGATGAAGGGCGGTGGCAGGACAGGCTTCTCGTGGTAGGCCATAATAAAGTGGTAGCGTTGGTACTTCCACACCAGATTCGAAATGGACTTCACTTGCATATACACATTGCTGGCAAACAAAGCGTAAAGAAACTAAACTTTAGGTGATGATGAGGAGAATGCCAGCAATACATGAAGATCCAACTCAAAAGTAGTACACACGTCTTGTCTGGATTTAGAGGTGACATGTTTGTGCACTTACTTGAAGAAGGCGATGAGGAGGTTGACCATTAGTATATACTGTACAAAGAGGTAGACTGCTTGGAGGAAAGGAGTCAGCCACACTCCTGCCCTACACAGGGACTTCACTGTCTCTTCGGTGTTATTGGCACACACTGTGAAGAGGAGAAAATTGTTAGCACATGCAGACTCGCAAGTATGCACGCACATGCCAATCCCCCAAATATGCTATAGAGATCACCTGTCTATACAAGTCTGGCTTGTATAACCGATCTGTAACTTACTTTCCTGTGTGGTTTCAAATCAAACTACACCACGCAGTTCTCTGATCTTCAAAACGTAGTATGTTAACGGTATGTTAGCCGCAACCATGTAAATTCCAAAAAGGAGGCCACACACCTATGTTGGTTACCCTTCACTTCAACACTAACACTTTAAATACACTGCTTGCATTAGTTGTTTTTTTTAAATGTTTATTCAAACGTTGAGCACTTGTTTTTCAAAAAGAAATGTGTTCCTTTTCACTACAAAACTTTACAAGACACTTTGACTTTAATTTCCATCAGATTATTCAGCACTTCTAGGTCACAATAACAGTTGTGAACCATGTGATCAATTCTAAAAGCAGCGTGAAACCTCGGGATTCAACTAGTGTTTGGCGCACGGCCAAGGTGTTTTCTTCCCCTGGAGCGGCAAAGGCGCACGAGTCAAGTGAGGATTGTCTTGAGGGCAATATGCACTAATTTCCGCCACGAGGATCACTCAATCTTTGCCCGTGAGCAAGACCTTTTTAGCGGAGTCGAGGCGGTTGATGTCGGTGGAAGAAAAAGCCCTGCCCCTCCCTAAAGATGCCTGCGTCATGTTGTGGGAGGCGAAGAGTAGAGCAACGTGATCTCCAAAACCTGTTCGTAAAAATGTATACGAAAATCTTGAACATACAAATTCGTAACAATACACACGAACTGGCGGTGGTTAACCACGCCCCTTGAGTGAACAACATGGCGGACCATGTTGGATTCTTGAGTGAACGTCTCTCCGCCATGTTGGATTTTTTGAGGGGGTTAGGGTTAGTATTCTATTCTTACAAGTTAACATTGATTTCTCGTTAAAAATGCAATCATAAAACGTTTATTTTACATCGTTATACTTCACGAAGTGTGTTTACGGGGCGCAGGTCCCCATTCACTTTGAATAGGGTGACATCATCAGTTGCAGTCCGCATTTATTTAGTTTGTATCACTACGAATTTGTATCTTCAAGATTTTCGTATACATTTTTACGAACAGGTTTTGGAGATCAGGCTGGATTAGAGTGTCGTGGGGTTGATTTTTTTTTTTTTTTTAAGCGACAATCGGCCTTCATGCCGCGTTGAGAGGCTTTGAAATAAAACTGACCTTACCGGCGTAATCTCCCCAACCATCACCATCGTCCTTACCATCGATTTCATAGGCATACACTTCCCCGTACATCATCCAGTACGGCTGGAAGACCACATCTTTGGCCAGCGTCCAGCTGGGCTCTTCGTTTGGGTACAGAATGGCTTTCCTGGGTACGCCGTAGCTGAGCAGCACTATAGTCATAATGACTACAATATAGAACATGTTGGCTACCTGAAAGACGTCACACATACAAAATGAGACACAGGAATGATGGCATCAACACTACTAAAGACAATATTTGACTTACAAAGGACATCAAGAGTTATTTTATTGCGATGGGTCTACTTCGGGGATTCAATATCAGTGCTAATTTGTTGCTTTTAAAACCAGAAAATCTTAGTGTTTTATTTGGTTTAGAGTTGCCCGTTTCCTATCAATTAAACATTGTAGCTTCTGTGTCAAGCGACTTTTAAGCATCGGGGTTGAAATCCCCAGAGCAGACAGTGATGTTGAAGGGCTCTGACTACTCAACAGCTATGAAGGTGTGCATGAAGGAAACGTGACGGTGTTCCGATTAAATAAAGATTCACTTACAGCAGGAGTTTGATATTTTAGGAAAAACACCTTCACATCTCTGCAGAAAATATAAAGCTACAGCAAGCAGCTAAGACTAATGATGTGAATTAGCTGTCCAAAAGGTAAAAAACACACTCCGATTACTATTAGACTTCTAAGTTGATGGTTCAAAAAAAGTCAGTGTCCTACATGTATCTATCGTTTGTGTGTGAAACAACAGATAAAGAAAAACAGATGAGATTTGTTACTTCCTGCTGGTAAGCAGATTTAATAAGCTTTGGACGGACACTAGCCCCGTTTTCCTCCTGCTTCCCGTCTCTACACAAAACTAAGCCCATCATCTGATTTTTATAGCTTCAAATTTAGTGTAACAGCAAGAAAGCAGGTATAAAATATTGTCAAAAAACAAAATAAGACAATTTTTTTACATTCTAAAATATACATTTTATCCAGTATCTTCATCTCAAAGGTTATCTAAATACTTTGGGGGAAAACTACAACGTGGAGCACAACAGATGGATAAAATAATGTCAGGGCAGTAAAGGTCTGTTCTATAACCAATGGGGCTACGATACCTTATAAGTTGATTATTACTGCTGTTTAAATATGAATGTTTGAACCGATTAAAACATATTTAATATAGGCATCTTGTGAATTCACTAAAACATAGCAATCACTCGCACAATATGTTCATACTGCAGTATAACTACAAAATGAACTCTTTTATACCATTATGGCCCGATGTTCCATTCAATACCGATCACTATTGAAACATTATAACATACGTTCTTGCCACATGTCAAGTGTTCACAATATCGTGTAAAAAATTAAATATTATTGTCTCTTGGCTGCCTGCTTTTCGTTATCTAGCAGTGGAATCCCTCTCCCGAAAACTCACCATTTTAGCAATCATCATGACGTACGGTCCGGCTTGCTGGTTGACAGCCAGAATATCCAAGAGTCGCACGTACCAGAAGATGATATTGAGACAATACACAGTCCTCCCGGGTATGAAGGCTTCACCTCCGGCCAATCTCAAGCCAAAGCCAATGAAGAAGGTGAAAATGGCCAGAAAGTCAGAGACATTGAAATAGTCACTGAACCACACCTTCACCTTCTGGCTTATTTTGCCTGCTTCAGACATAAACATCTGGAAGGAAAAAGAAAATCAGAATCTTCACATGCCTTGATTTTTTAAAACATGATCTAGCCAAACAACGCATGCTGACATTTTTATCTTGCACATACCTCTCGAATTTTCTCAATAGCAGAGGTGAATATGTAGAGGATGACCACCCACTCTTGAGGAGAAGGCATTTGAGGCATTTTCACCAGGACCACATACGAGTAGAGCATCAAGAAGCCCAGGTAGAAGAGCTGACAATGAGAGACACACAACAAAAACATGAAATCCAATGCAGTAAAGACTGAATTCTTCCCAAGTTGGAAATGGACTCGTTATTATTTAACTTTTTAAAATCCTCATTAATGTGGTTACACTGTATACAAGAGGATGGACGCACATCGCTGGCCTGTGTTGATAAAGAGCCTCTAAATTCAGGAAGCTCCCGAGAGGGGCTTCCTCTCCGAGACGAGGTCATTTGAGGCCTCATCACGGCCCTCTGAGCCATTTTGACTGAGGCCTGTGAGCACAGCTGGCGGTTTGCTGAGTTAAAAAAAAAATCACAGTTACAAACATTCTGCTCTCAGACGGGGCGGGGGTTTGTATTAGAAATGGAGGCATTTCTACTGATTTAAATGCTGTAATTTTGGGCATTTTTGTCATGATACCAAATAAAGCCACTAGAAGTAGTTGGACCTCCCCTAATTAAAACCCCTGTTGACATAAAATGCTATTTACACTCACAAGTGAGGTGACAGCTTTGAACTAAATAAATCTGAACAGAACAGTTGACGTTTGTAGAAACTGTTTCAAGCCATACGATGGTAAATTCATTCCCCTCTAAAGTTTGACCTGCGCGCTTGAACAACTATGCTGCAGACTGTGGGAAAGTTTGTCCATGCAGCCGGGTAAAGTTGCACATGCGTGCGTGCGTGCGTGCGTGCGTGCGTGCGTACACACACACACACACACACACACACACACACACACACACACACACACACACACACACACACACACACACACACACACACACACACACACACACACACACACACACACACACACACACACACACACACACACACACACACACACACTTTCTTGGCACAACTTGAATTACCAAAAAAAACATTGCTGAACCTTGACATGCGAGGTGTGAACTGCTGGAAAATCTGCCATTAACACTCCGATCTGGTCGGTGAGCTATTGTTGCGTGCCGCATCGATGTGTTGAAAGGGGAATAGAAGCAGGTACAGCAGATGTAGATAAGCTTGGGCACAGGCTATATTACGTAGGATAACAGTTTCAGTGATGTTATCAGCACCGCTCGGTCTTGAACAGCCTGAAAAAACGACCTTGTTCCTGGAAATAAAACCCTCAATGACATCTCCCTCCTGAGAACCGGCCTCAGGCTTGTAAATAAACATAAGAACTGGCGAGAAAAAAAAACAAAAGCGCAATAAACCTCTGCAGGGGTCTTATTGCTCGGCAGTGGCAAGAGCGCATTGAAAAAACTGCATTTACAAAGCTAAAGCTTTCACCGCTGCCACTGCCACCGCTGACTCGACAAGTCTGTGAGCCATAAATTAAATGAAAATGTGTGCCATCGATCGCAGATTCATCCTCACTCCACTACCAGTAGGAGTGCTGGCACACGGTGATGGAAATGGTTCCTCTGTCGCCTCACAGTTGTGAATATTTTCAATAAGGTTTCATAGAGCGCAAACAAAGTAGGGGCCTTCACCGCATTGAAAAAAAATTGGAATTAAAAAAAAAAAGGGGGGGGAAGGGTGTTTTAGCTTGCCAGAATGTCACATTGCTGTGGCACTCTGGGAAAGAGATTAGCGGACTGCTGAGGAAGTACTTGGCCTCACTACTTGTATGCTGTGGATTGTGAACCGTATAACCGCGTTCCCTTAGGGTTGGGATGTGGGAACATCCGTCTGCTCGTTCGATGCTAAAGTACATGGCGTAAGAGAGCTTTGTATCCATTCTTAGTGTCCCGCCACTTTGTGTGTGGGCGGATGAGACCAGGAGACTTTGTCCCCTTCTCCTATCTGTGATGTTCGTGGACGGACCATCGATCACAGCTGGAGGCTTTGCGTCAGACCATAAACATTCTTGTAGATTCACAACATAACCAGTCAACAAATCTTTAACAACCCCTTTTAAACTGTTCCAGACGCTAAGAAACAGGATGGCAATGAAGTCCCTCGTGGCTCATTTATGTTTGCAATTCCATCACATCTCAACCATGAAGATCAGGCAGGTTATCTCGTTTTCAAAGCGAAAACAATCGGTTAAGCGACTGCTCCCGGGTAGCAACATCCTCTTACCCAGAGCCCCTACATTCCTCAACAGCCATGAGGAGGTTGACTGGGTGGATGTGTAAATATGCATGTGTGTTTGTGTTATTCTACATACCGTGTTAGACCAGAACTTTACAATGGGAGCGTGGTAGAAGGCATATATTTTCCTGGTTAGCGGCAGCTTTCTGGAGCGAAATTGGGTCTCTATTTCACTCTTTGCCTCCACATTGTCGTGGGATCTGGCCTCCTTGAACACATCCTGCAGGGAGGTTGAAAAAAAAGCCCAAGTTAGACAACAGCAGGCCACAATTTGGAGAGAAAGAACGAAAGCAAATGAATGACAGAGTAAAAATAATCAGCAATCTTATTTTGCGAATATCCGTCTTGCTTCTCTTGTTATTACACAACAGGACCCGTTCACGGCTCACTGACCCTTTAACACCACCTAAGCCATGGACTACTTTTAATGTTTAAGACTGCTTTGACGCTTGGGAGAAACAGTATTTCCAAAGGGAAAAAAAAATGCTTAATGAGGGACAGTGCAAAGCGAACCATTTGGATTTCTTCAGTCATGTTCTGGAAGTTGTTTTCGCTGTCCTCCATGGTCATCTGGTGGTCGTCCTGGCTCTGAGGGATGTGAGCCATCTCGGCTTTGGATTTGTACTCCAACAGGAGTATGGCAGGAGGGACCAAGATACTGAGAATCACCTGGAGACAAATACACACTAATGTGGGTGGATGCGTCTATATTTGTCATCAAGGTCCTTTGAATTACACACACACACACACACACACACACACACACACACACACACACACACACACACACACACACACACACACACACACACACACACACACACACACACACACACACACACACACACCAACAAATCCTAAGTGTTTGATTTGCCAAGTTCACATATAGTATCACACACGCTAAGCTCTGCTGTCTCCACACTGAGGCAAAGACTTAAACAAAGAAACGCCAGCATGAGCTATCAAAATCAGTTTTTTTAGGGAACAAACTTCTTCCAGTAATTGCATGAATGTGTGTTACCTCACATATCCGGAAGCGCTAGCATGTGTTCCTCTGCGAGGAACAAGTTGAAATAGCGTTTACATTTTTTCCCTTTTCCTCACAAAATAACATGGTGGAACTTTAACACCTCAACAAAAAGTAGTTGAAACTCGGGATTAGATTTGAAAGCAGACCCAGGAACACTGCATCCGTTAACAAAACTTTACAACTGTATCATGGTTTAATATTTGTGTTAAGCTCCAGATAGAAGATAATTCACAATGCCACACACACACACACACAGACACACACACATACGATACCAAAAATAAAAATCCAAATGGAACATGAACCTTGTACCAGGAGTTCTTGCGCATGTTCAGCCGTCCCATCCACATGTCTGACAGCAGGAACTGGGTGCAGGTGTGAGCCACAAAGGGCCGCAGGTGGGACGAGACAGCCAACTTCAAACAGGTGGAGTTGCTCCAGTTTTTCAGCTCGTAGGTGAGCAGTTTCATGGCCATGGTCTCATCCTGCCTGAACGACTCCTCCAGCAGGTCCACTGCCAGCGTCCCGAACTCACTGAAATACGTCGGTAGTTTGTTCAGTTTACTTGCGCCTTTTACGAACAAGCGTGAGCGCTTTATAGCTACCTGACGTGAATCAAAGCCACAGAGGAACTTACTTGGAGTACTCCTTGAGCTCCTCCGAGGTGTCGTCCACCACGTCGCTCTTCTTGGCCTCGTAGCCCATGGAACGGCAAAGCTTACAGGCCACCAGAGCCTTGGCCATGTTCTCCTCGCCGTGCTGCCAGAAGAAGAGGGACATTTTCTGCCTCTTCATCAGCACGGCCCACACCAGCAGCTCATTGAACGGGTAGGGAAACCGCCGCGTCTCTGGGTCGTCTATGTCCACAATCTCTTCTTTGCTTCTCTTTTTGTTCTGCTCGATGGAGGATTCGAGCTGGGAGGAGGAGAGGGAAGCGGCGGTGAGCGGAGTAGAGGGAGACGGATGTAACCTTTTCCCCATTGAACTGAGATGCAGATCTTTATCACTAGACATTTTCCTTATCAGGGACGTGGGATGCTGCTGTCTGAAGGGAAGCCCCGTTCCTTTTATTGAAATATTTACCTTAGGTTTGTATGGCTGAGCAGTTTTGATGAAGTGGTTGTGCCTCGTCTTCTCCTTTTTGTCAGCCTGCATGCTAAAAGACTCGTGACTTTTCCTCAAATGAGAACCAGGACCCATGGTGTGGCGCCCAGACTGCTGTGTAGAGCACAAAACACATTTCCAGATCAATTGATTTTACTCTGCCGGCTTCCGCAATAGTCCAGTGGTCACTAATAGGCGGACAGGATCCCGGAGCCCAATATGATGTGTCTGACATGTTATGAGAGAAATAGATAGCAAATAAGTGGTTTAACAACTACAGATGAAGACACTGCACACACATTTATATTATTTAGCTATTTTTGGTGACATCACTTCATACTTGAATAAACTAAACATACTTGACTAAATAAAAAAATATTTTTTTCTCAAATGAATTACTTCATTTTAAGATAATTAAAAAAAACAAAAAACATTCCGTTGCATATTGTTATTTTATATCTAGTCCTTATTTTGATTGAAATGAGAAACTATCATGTTTCTACAATTATTTATTTGTAATTCTTTCAGTTCAATTTTAAAACTGACAATATTGTTACGATATTATTTGTTTGAACTTCCTTTATTTTAACAACTTCATATTATAAGAACTGTTATTACTGTTCATAGTTCTTTCTTTTTACTACATGCACACGACATGCCAGGTTTTTACTGCAGTGCATTTTCCCCCACTGAATAAAGTTAAAACACAGACAATAGTTTCAAATAACCATAAAAAGAAAGTTTGGACGTTGATAAAAGACACTTGAGGAGTTGCTAAGGTGAAAACTCACCCGATTGTTGCCATGGAGATTGTTGTAAATGATTCGAAAGCGTTTCCTGGTGTAGTTGCACCTGTAAGTCCCGCCCATCAGGTACTCAATTACCAGGCCCACATCAATCAAAGTGATCTTGTAGTTTGGATGCAGATGACTCTGCAAGAAGGCACATTGGTGGCGAATGAACGGACTCTGGTTCAACATTAATGGAGGGAAAATAACCATACAAACCGTACCTGTTTAACATCTCTGACCAGGTGGAGGAGGGTCGGGTTGTTGGGATGTTGTTTCTGAAAGTTGATGTTATAAAAACGTTGAGGTATGTATGTTTAGCACATGTGTCTGTTGCTCAGCCGATGGTATGCGCTTCACAGTGTTACCGTGTTGTAGAGCTCTTCTAACCGACTGATGGTCAGGAACCGATGCATGCTGACGCCGTTTTCTATCAGCAACTTGACAAAATCCACCCTGTCCATCACAAGTGCATCCAGCATTGCTTGCTCCAGGGAGCTCACCTACGAACACACACACACACACACACACACACAAAGATGGATGTGTTGCTATGAACCATAGCAAATGATTGTTTATAGAACAAACACAGTGAGGGGAAGAGACCACAAATATGTCCATTACAAAAAAAACACAACATAATTGAATATCATCTATCCTCTCATTCACGCAAAAGCCAGGATTCCCTCTAAGTTTCAAAATAAACATGAGCACTGAGGGCAGCTTATGAAGACATTTGTAATAGGGTTCACGTTACAGTCAAGACATGCAGCTCATGGCGGCGTGCCCGAGTCCAGTCCCCCGGCTCCTCCGACTGCACATTGAGCTGAGCGGAGGTTCTGGGGGTCGTTTTCAGCGAGTCCAGCGATTTGGAGCTGAAGCTGAGCTAAATAAACATCCATGAACAAAAACATACACACACACACACAGAAAAATAAGCACGCATACGTACCAGGAGCTGCTGTCCATACACAAACACGTGATTCTTGGCGATGTCCACCCGGTCCCAGGCCAGAGTCAGGACCAGCTGATCGAAGGCTGATGCGTTTGTGCCTAAAAGTTCACAGGTAGAGCCGAGTGTAAACAACACATACACAGAAAAGAATTCCCAGGAGGGAATAGCCTAAATAATTGTGTATTTCATGTTAGCCAGCTAGCAGGATTATAGGGGGTTAGTAGCCAGGGCAGTAATACAGTCAATTACACACTAATACAGCAATGCAGCAGATTAGAGTACAAAGTAAATCCTAGTTCAGTCTACGGCTCAATTCCACACTAATCTGCTTTATTGTCCTCTAGGAACCATCCGAATCAAATCATCATAATCGCTGTACACAGAACTCTGTGGCTGTCAAAAATGAAACCGATAGAGCCGGATTTTGATTGGACTAAAATTACAAGAGTAAACATCAGAAAACCCGAGCTCTCAGGTAGTCTGTCGGCTTAAAAAATGTGTTCAGTTTACAACGGCAGCGACAGCATTTCCCACGACCGCTTCAATCTTTCCATTTAATATCCAGCCTGGTAAATGAAAGTGTTCACAATTGGAGAGAAAGATATCAAAAGGATGCAGGCCTGCAAGCTTTTTTACCCCAGAGTCCTTTTGAGGATGAGTTACTGTTTCACCATGAAGGCTGGGCCTTCAGGAGACAAATATTTGCCTGAGAGGGAATTCTCCGTCAGCCGGTTTGTCAGAACCGGTTTGAGCAGACTATCCATCAGCTGCTGTCACTCACAACGCCTTTGTAAGCTTGAATTACAAGAATCCCTGCACCGCCTACATTCAGTACAAAACACCTTTATTTACTTCCACGAATACTTCATGTTCTTCAGCAGCTAGCAAGACATTTTAGGAACGTGGTGGTTCTTCTTTTAATTCCTAGAAAATAAAAGAAGGTACAGCTCCCAGTCTCCAGCATGATGACAAAAGGCGAATATACAACTGTTCCTCTTTGTCTAAAAGAGCAGAGAAGAGGAATTTGACTGTGTGGAATAAGGAGGCCCTGTGAATGTGAGCAACATGATCTCAGGAACACAAAGAGAAGGGCACACAGGGGGGAACGCTCTTCTCAAAGCATATCTTTTTCAGAATGAAAACATTACCAAGTTTTGAAATGTGTATCTCCCAATGCCAACAACCTCTGCATACGAATAGACTGAGTCAACTTCATGCGGTTAAGAGAAACGTCCCGTACTCACCTTGGAGCAAAGCCCTGAGAATGGCTACGTCAATGTCCTGGTGCTCGTCGGAGCTGATGTGATACACAGTGATCTGTTTTCCAAGAAACAAGATAGCACTTATCGACATGTTCCCACAGGCAAAGATCCAGATGTTTCTGATAGATCACTTTTTGAAAACCAACAGATGTTTATTTGGCAGTGCTTCAGTCTGTTTTTCTTGCTGCTCCAAACGGTAGTCAATAAAAAAAAAAATGTAAATGATAAGAAGTGTGTGAATGTACCAATTCTTTGCTTTTCATGCACTCCATCAGAGTCTGAAAGAGGTGGATGGCATCACTCTGGCTGAAGTTGAAGGTTTTCTTAATGGTTGCAATGATGTCAGTCTCCACTCCAACGGGGAGACTACTGTGGAAGAATTACGGCACAACATGGTTACGGCCACACGGCTTAAACCCACGCGGCTTTAAGCCACTTAAAAACACAGGTTTGATTCCACCACGAAGTACTCGATTCTCTTGGAAACACTTTACGAGAATGTTTTCATCCAGATTCAATGAAGAGTAATAGACTGGACCTCTGTCTGTGTGTGTGTGTGTGTGTGTGTATATATATATATATATATATATCCGCCCATTAGCAGAATACTTTAACTGCATTCGGTCTTAAGTTCAACTATTTTCAACTCTCTTATACACAGACCGGGTCCCTCGGTTGTTTTGGGATAGAAATGGATGAGAGCTTCCAACGAAGCTGCCAACAAGAGGAATGGCAAAAAAACAGCCTCTCCACTGCAAAACACTTGCTGAAAATGACCAATGTTTACTTTCTGGGTAACTCCTAAATGAATTACCAATCAATGGTACCGTTTCTCTATTCATTCCAATTCAATGTATTTTGTATAGCCCAAAATCACAAATTTCCTCAAATTCCTTTCCTTTCAATAATATGACAATTTATATATATTTTTTTTACTAAAACCAATTTTTGCATAGATTTAGCACGCCAAGCACAGCTTCCCCCGCCCATCCCTTTTCAGTGTGCGTGTTTGTGTGCATCTTACCCTCCCTCCTCGGTCTGTTTGTGGACGTAGGCCAAAATGTCAGCAGCACGGCCGGTCCCCTCACACACCACCACTGGGACAGGAGGGCTCTCCTGAAGGTAGTCCCGAACGGTCAGGATCACATTGGGACCCCCCTCGAAGATCAGGGCGACAACGGGGACACCCTGACCGATTCCTGCAAGAAGGAGGATGGAGAACGAGCTTTACATTTCGGTCCATACTTTCAGCTGCAGTTTTAGTCCTCCATTACAGCTCCACCCAAGTGACCGTTTATGAGGGGTCTAGATAATAGTCAGCTCACTTTTATCATCTATTTTCCACCAGGCGAAGTCAGAAAGACTTCTGAAAGATTACACCTCGGCGTTTTGATCCATCAGAAGAGTTACTGACCCATGTTACAAGCTATGCAACTTAATTTGTTTTCTTTTGACCTACGACCTGTGATTCGTGACTTTCAGAAATGTTAGGATGTTTTGAGACTTCACCGCCTAACACCAAACCACAGTGTTATTCCCAGTATACACCACATACATCTGCATTTATAGTATTTTGTAAAGCACATATAACTGCTAATGAATAATATCAGGCCGGGGCAACAGTTAACTTTGCACATTAAGAAAGGCAGCTAATATATTGTTAATAACACCAAAATGATGCCGGTCTTTCGACCAATCCTAATTTATCCAGTGACACTCGTACGGGGCGGAGTTTGGGGATTAGGGGACGTTCTGTGGAAGATTAAACTTCAAAAAGGTTAATGCAAAGTTAAAGTGGTGCCCTGAAAGCTGGGAAACTGAAGATCAAGTGTTACATTTATGGGAGAATAATTATCTTAGGATGGAGGAAATAGTTGAATTTGCCTGTGGATCATTAATTGACTGTAATTAATAATTAATTGACCTCGCCTGCTGGCAATGATGCATGTGAAAATTAAACAAATTACAGCAGTTATGTCAGTTTGTGGGAGGCACCTCTGAGCATAAGGGGCATTTTCCTCATTAGCAAGTAATGGAGAAAGTATAACGCAGAATTTAAGTTCTGGCAAACCTTTTAAATGACACAGTGTGGAGCCGCTTTGTGTTGCACAACTTCAAAGAACATAAAACAAAAAGGATAATAAAAAGAAAATCCCCGGGGACGAAAATAAACTCATGTTGGCAAATGGGTTTTTTTTTTTTTATAAGCTATTCTTGGGCTCTTCTTCTGAGATATTCCAGTGACAGTTTTTCTAGATCCAAAGTGATCCCCAACGGTCTCCTGTTGTATTGACGTTACACTCTTGCTTACGTGCGTGTATTCTTTGGAGGTTGATGTGCTTCTCCAGGTCCCGCCGCAGCTGGACCTCAGCACCGTACTTGCCCACCGTCCCGTCATCCACCAGGAGGAAATGCGAATGCAGATTGTTGAGAACGTTTAGTTTGCTCAGGGGGTTCAGCAGCGTCTGATACGGAGCGATAATCTGCAGTGGGGAGAATGCAGTTCAAGGGGAGTGGACAGGAGAGTTTAGAAAGAGAATAATAATTGAAAGAATTGTTTTGTTTTTAATAGAACAATCCAAACCATGAGAAAACCTGTGCTCTCTTGATAAGACCAGTTTAAATAGATTATTATTAATACGTTTCTTAGGACTAAGATAATAATTGAGGAGATTGAAAGGAGATGTTGTTTCTTACGTCTCTGCCAATGAGATCGTTCCGGTTTTCAATGACTCCCCAGGGTGCGATCCCGATAGTGCAAATTTTCTTTGACGATCTTGAACAGTGTTCTTTCAGAGCGTCTCCGACATGCTTTGCCACACCTTTTAGAATGATACAATAAACAATTTCATACCAGTCAACTTCGCATTAAGAAATATATTGGGTTCAAGTCTACGAGCAGTAAGATTCTGTCAAGTTTCCATCAAGTAAAAGTGTGCTAGGTGATGTGGATTCCATTAGCCGTGCATGCAAGTCCAAAGCAGGTACATTAGTCCCATTGGGTTGTTTGTGAACCACAGCCCTCGGCTAATGGATCTCATGGATTCAGCAGTAATTTGTGATCCAGGAGACCATGCTGCCAGAGGCATTAAGAGTAATCACTGGTCTGGGTAATTGACCCTGTGAGTAACGATTTAAACACTATGATCAGACCACAGCATCTTAACGCCGAGCTGTGGCTGCAGACACACCTCGGCCACGACAGAGAGCTAAATGACACGCTTAGAGCCCGGTATTACAATGTCTGCTACATCAGCGCATCACCCTCCGATGTTGGGGAGTGTGTGCAGGTTGGAGTACAATACAAGTGTGTTTGCGAGCGTTCCTTTTAGTTTGGTTTGAGTGAGCGGGGGCGGAAAGTAAGAGTCAATAAGCTGTTATGCCCAGTTTTTATTAGGCACTTTAACATTGAGTGGATTCTTTTTCACTTGATCCAAGCGCTTATTCCTTCATCCAGTTTCAGTCAGGCCTAAAACAGTCCCTCTCTGAATACAAACCTGTGTTGACCCCTCCGGTGAGGATCCAGGCTCCGGTGGTGACCGCGGCTTTGATGAGACCTTTGCCCACCACCTGCTTGAGGCGCGGGTGAAGCTCGAAGTTCTGAACTCCGCCGTGGACAGAGATGAGGATCTTTGGAAGCTCCATATGCCACTCCTTCAGCATCAGCCGCAGGATGCTCTCCGGCCGGGAGTCGTGGGACAAACGCACATACTGCCCACAGACGGGAGGAAAGCATGTTCACACAAACACACAACGCAGAGACGTTTGGTTGAAAAATGACTAACGCGAGTGCGTCAGCGCAGCACGTTGATGATTATCAAGGTGATATACGTAAAGCCATAGTACCACACAAGGTAAAATGTTTGGGAATAGTGTTCACAATAACACAATACAGAGTGTACTTTATAACCACTTCAGGAATTTTTCACGGCCAGCGTGCCCTCCAAATTGTTTTGGGGAATTTGCCATCCTACCTTGGCTCTGTACGAGTGAGACCCTCCCTGGAAATTAATGACGCCATAAGCGTCACTGGGGCTGGCCTCTGTGTGTTGTTCCACCGACCACTCCTCCAGCTCGGGCATGGACAGGTTGGAGTTGTCCCCCGACGTCACGTCCGAGTACTTTGTGGCCAAGCTGGCTGTGAAGCCGACATGCTGCCGCACCAGACGTCCACAGCAGCATCTTCAAAAAGAGGAACACGTGTCGTTTTTTATTGATATAATAATAATAATACACTCATTCATCTTAGCTGCAATGTTGCAGACTCAAAATGTTGCAGGTGAAGCGCCATGTTAAAAGGTAGCACATTGAGTTTTGCTTAATTTATGACTTTAAAAAAAAAAAATCACTAAAGAAATCAATATTGAAAAGCAGGAAAATAACATGAATGGAACATTTTCAAAAATGAGCTTTCAAACGATACTTTAGCAACAAGTCAAGACCATTTTACAAGATTCCCACATCTGATACAAAATGCTGGAATTTTTTCACTGGGTTGAGATGGGAAGCCCGTTTTTGTCTGAAATATAGGACGATTTAAAAAGGCCCTCTCTCACCGAGCTAAAAACCTTTAGCTGAATCAATTTGAATTTAGACATTAGTTTTGTGCTTTTCTGACATGAACTGTCATCATTTTCGTTTCCTCACCTACTTTAATTACCTGAAGGGATAAGCATTCTAAAATAAAGCCAGAATGTCAATTGTTTGCATGGAATCGCATAGTAAAAGAATTTGCCTGCAGGGCCTTTTCGGTTTGAAGTAACTGGTTTGCCTCTATTCTCTGAGGCTAATCCTGCCAGGTAACAAAGAAAGAAGGGAACAAAGACCAAACACATTCTTACCGGACCAGCTGTTGGCAAATCTGGCATCCTGGAAGGCATCTGTAAAAATAATTCACAGCATTTAAAAACATACAAACCACCAAAATGTGGAGTACAAAGACCGTTATAATGGTCTGATTTTCTTAGTGAGAAGAAAACTGAGTAGCGAGTTTGAGGGACAGTGTGTGAGGTCAGATCAGTCAGCTGGGTAGGCAGCTCAGTAGGATTGGCCTTTAACCGAGAGAAGGTTGTGAAACCTCCTGTCGCACTTTCATCACAGTCCCACGTGGGCCTTTGTCCCAATGTCAAATGTGACTTTGTTCACCAATGCCATTGAATCATCTTCGAGCAGCAGCACGTATTGTAGTTAGCAAAGAAAAACCGGGGGCAAATAATTGATGTAAAAGAAAACAAGGGAGTAACTGAGAATTACTGCGAGCTTACAAAAAGAATGTTTGGAAACAGAAATGGTTTACACACAAAAGAGGTGGTTAAATAAACAGGCCTGCCGGAAACTCCTCAATATGAAAAAGTTAGGATTTAAAAACTGAATGTACATTTTGACTTTTGGTGCTCGTGTGTGCTACTCATGAACACGTGCTACATTGTGCACGTATGACTGGCCTACATGAGAAGTCAATAAGAAGCCTTCTCCAGTTTAACACAGAATTGCAAGATTCCAGAAAGTCTGTGGGCAAGTCCTGCTTCACACGATTACACACACACATTATTATTATGAAACGTAAACATGAACAAATAGCTGAAGGAGAAATAGAAAAATAATTCCACGACTAAGACTATATGACACACGGGTTCATTACTGTCCTTCCCCGCAGTCAACGCTGTAATTACAGCGACAGACAATTTTCATCTAAATCATGTGGAAAACAGACTTCTTTTGAGAGCAGTGGTTAGGGTTTGGGCCTACTTTAACACACACACACACACACACACACACACACACACACACACACACACACACACACACACACACACACACACACACACACACACACACACACACACACACACACACACACACACACACACACACACACACACACACACACAATTAGATCGTTTCTATGGTTACACACGGCACACTGCAGCACCTCTAAGCACATACCTGTGGGGGTCCTTTGACACTGGAAGTATGTACACGCATTCCCGCTTGGTGAAGGTGCTTTCTATCCAGGGTTTCTGGGACTGCGAACAAAAAGAAACAGTTCCATAGTGTGAGTGGTCTTCACGGCTTTATTATGTTTTGCATTTAAAGAATTGACTCCGCTTTGAAAACCGCCTCATGGGGAAGTTAAAAACATTGCTCATCTGTGTGGCTACCGAGTGCTCAGACGAAGCGTGCAGACGTTACGTCCATTGTAGTTTCACAAAAACAAGGAAGTGAAAAAACAAAAAAAACATGGGGTTAAATCTAAAGTGATAAACTGTCTGTCTGGTCTGAAAATAATGGAACATCCTCCTAAAAGGCAGCTTGTTACCCCTTGATCCAGGATTTAGTCTATAAAAATCAAAAGGGATTAGAAGTTTTAACAAATTAAAACAATTAAATATATCAAGTTAGGACGAGCAATACAGGGCCTGTCAATTTTATAAACCATTGAATTACACCATTCTGCACCAGTATTCCTTTAAAACAAGGATTTATGTCCAAGGAATTTCAATTAAATGCCTCCCTCCTTATTGTTCCTAGCAGTACGGCTCAGAGCGATTAGCACCATTAATCCCTCCGAGCACAAAAGGGGGAAACCTGCAAACAGTCACCTGCTTCCCACCAAAGCGGTCCAACTATTCAAATAACTCAAACAACAGTATTAAAACAACCAGGGATGGAAAAATTGTGAGCCGGCGAGCACCTTTCTGCTTCGGATCCTCACCATGCAACATTTCCATGCAGTTGAAAATGTCTACGTTTCAAATCATTTCAGCTCTGCCGCAGAGTCTCTAATTTCTGTGGTGTAGAGATTGCCGGGCCACAACACAAAGGCGGTTTGACAGGAACCGCGTTTAACCAACAGGTCGACCGGTGTCGCCGAGCCAGTGAGCCTGTACCTGGAAGTACTCCTCCTCATCTCTGTGTTTAAGGGCTTTGTAAAGAAACATGCCAAGGCTCCTTTGTGCATCTCCTGGACAAAACCGCAGTCGCCACAGCTTCCCCCCCTGAGAACCGGATCATCGGCGACAAATCGCTGCACTCCTCTCGGCCTCCGTCGCTCAAAGGAACATTTCCGTACGAGTCTCAAAGTCTGCAGCAGTTGCCGTCACCACACAGGTCGACCCGAGGTTAAAAGCTGGGAGATCAGTAAAAAGGTGGCAGCCTCCAAACTCCGTCCACTGTTAATCTGTAAGAAGCCACTCGGGGGGGACGGATGAATGTGTCTGAGACAAGCTAGATATTATACTTAGACTGGGGGAGAAAGGGGCGAGGGAGGGCGGGGGTGTGGGAGAGGATTAGTGGACGGGCAGAGGCCTCAATGATGTATACCTAGTTGTCTACTGAGGACACACCACCCACTGTGAGTAATGCCGTGCACACAAAACCTCTCCAGACAACACAGGCCCAGCACTTCTTTTAAAAAAAACTCATTTACAAAAAGAAGAGCATTCAAAAAAAGAAAAAAAAACATAATCCAAATCAAACTGTGTGCAGCAAAGTCAAAGTTTAACCTGTGAACTAAAAGAAACATCTTCCCGATGTAACCGAGGGTGTGTCCTCCTCACAAAGCCAGCCCGACACTAGGACCCATTTCTGGTCGCACAGCAGTGCATTTGCTATAATAATAATAAATAGCCCACCTTAAGACGCCAATAGCGATTGGGTATTAAAAGACTGACATTGGAAATTCAATTCTTGTAGAAATTTCCAGCGATTTGATGGCGATCAGTCCTCAGGGAAACGCATCTAATCGATACACACTGCCGCCCAAAAGCTTCGACGTTTTTTTCTGCCTTCCTGGACCATGACTGACTACGTAATGACTATTTTGACAGATGTAATATTTACATTTAAAATAGCTTTGGCCCCAGAAGAAGCCAAGTTAAAAGGAGTCAGCCCTCTGTTTAGGTTGTGATTACGCGTTCTATTATTGAGGGGTCTCACTGTGGCTGACTATCATTGGCTCAACAAGCCTCTCTGCTTTCCAGCCGTACCCAGTTAATACAATTAAAGGATCGCTCTGGGACCCCAGTGTGCAGAGACCACTTAAACAATAGGCAAAAAAACAAAAAGCATACTGTGGATTTGGCCTTGCCGTATTGTACCTCAGCTAAATGTTTCCCAAACTTCAGTGTATTAAGCTGCCCTTCCCAGCAAGCCACTTAAAAAGTCTCAGTGACGTAGTGAGTGTCGGCTCTGCGCGTTCAGCAAAAACTCTGGATTCGGTTTCTCGATCTAACAAAGTCTTAATGAGGCAGATGGGCCGGTGCTCTGCGGACCCGTAACCATGGTACCTGAGAATGTCAGACGAGAAAAAGAAGTGATTACTTCAGGAGACTCTGCCAAAAGAAATCCTGTACACTCTCCACTTCCTCACTCCCTCCCTCTTCCTCTCTGAGCTGAAGTTTTTACAATTACTTTGTTACTGTAGGAAATGTAACCCGGCACCTTTCCGGTGCTTCAAGTGAAGACCTCAGACACACAAATGTGATCTAAAACAGTCGCTTTATCTCTCTGCTATCATCTCCCGACACCAACACACAAACAGACCCACACACACACACACACACACCCACACACCCACACACCCTGAGCTAAGGAACCGTGCCGACGAAGCCCTTCCTTGCGCTTCCTCTTTTCCCCCCAACAATGTAACGAGGCTGGCGGGTCGCCCCGTCTATGGCCCTGCCTGACATAATACGGGGTGGGATAACATCTCAGCTTGACAATTCTTTTACCCATTAGAAAGAGTGAAGGGAGCGGCAGAGGGATCAGCACTTAAACGTAGGGCGGTAGCCAAAAGAGAAGATTGGGTCTCCGAGAGCCAACAGAAGCTGCTTTTCCTAATTCCTTTGGAGAAAGTGTAGCGGCTGCATCACAGCTTCAAGGAGTTTCCTTAAGGAATGTACACAGATGGATTGTTTAATAAAGTTGAATAAAACATATGCATAAAGTCACCACCACTGCAATATTCTCACCAAGCACCATATCCGGAGTTGGAGGAACGTCATTAAATTCCCCGATGTGGGTGTACGGCCCCGCCTCCACTTAGTGATTTTATCAAACGAAGCAGCGGACTTACTAGATGTGCTTCAGGAGGGGATTGTGTTATTTCACACAGGTCAAGCCCCTTTAGCAAATCTGCATTCTCTGTGGAGGCTGCTCGCTCGTGGAATGCTGTGCCGCAACACAGTCACGCAGAAAACGCACACAGAACCTTCGAATACAACCTTAAAGGATTGGCTTGTTGCCAATCAGGTTTGCAAGTGTTGCTAAGTGTTGCTGTGCTTTCTGTCCTGCCTGCTTGATTCACCTAGATAGCTATTTTTCTTTCTCTCGGTGTACGTTATGTGCTTCCACTGTGTGTTTGTTCTGCCTGACTTTATAATACCTATATGTAGATCAATGACAAATAAAAAAGGTGTCTAACAAGGTAGCTGATAAAATAAAAGCCCTTCAAAATCTCTCGAGATATTCAAATCGCATTGACAGATATTTCTATTTAAATTAAGATTTTGAATGAAGATAAACATTTTTTTAAATACTTTTGGCATTTAAAAAACATGTTTTATTTGATCAACAAATGAAAGTATGGCCAAATATTTTATTTTGAATGTATTTACATTTAATAGTTTCCTTAGTCTGCTCATTAACTCAGACGGTTGCCACCTGACATTCCTGTGGTTTGAGGGGTGAAAACCGAAGAATATATTATTTGAATATACTCAAAATGTATGGATAGGCTTTATT
This sequence comes from Gasterosteus aculeatus, assembly GCF_964276395.1. Taxonomy (NCBI): domain Eukaryota; kingdom Metazoa; phylum Chordata; class Actinopteri; order Perciformes; family Gasterosteidae; genus Gasterosteus; species Gasterosteus aculeatus. The sequence goes on along the minus strand of NC_135700.1, from coordinate 17,115,592 downwards.
GAATGAAATGTCATAAATTGATACATGTACACAAATATGAACGTAAAAAAAAAAAAATTGGTTTATAGATTTTCCTAAGAATTTCATTTGAGCAACTGATGTATGGCCTTGGTTATAAGCATGCATAGAGAACTAGGGCAACCGTCTCGGTACAGTGAACTCCTGTCGGGTTTTTCCGAGCTGTAACCCTAATTCCTCACCGCTGTTTCTCCTTGCATTATGTCACATCACTGGGAACTGCACTTGTTCCGCAGATAGCCACAGACAGTGTACCTTTGGGATAAGTAGAAAGTTAAATTAGATGATCTACAGAAAACATATGTGCAGCCATTTAGTTTTTAAATTAATCATTTCTGTAATGAAGTCAGTGATGCCGATCTTTTCTTATGTTTTAAATGGTAATACACGCTGGTTTTCTGATCCAACTGGATCAGAAAAAAAAGAATTCTAGATTTTTCGGGTTCCTAGTAAATTGATGGATGGAAATGTTTTATTATTCGGTCCGGACCAAAAGTAGGTAATTGACAAATAGTTAACGGTTACAACCTACACACTCACAGTTGACTAAACAAACTCACAACAGGTCAATCGTGTTTCTGATTAATGACCACTCACATTAATAACATTGGGGCGACCGTAAATGTAAACCTTGGGTTAAAAATGCAATGTAAGTCGCTTTGGATAAAAGCTAAATGACCAGATTTTAACAATTTCCTTTCAAACCGGTTTCAATTGTGTTTGTTTGGCTGAGCCTGCTCTTCAATGGAACCTTTCTTTGACAAAATGGCTGTGGAACAACTTCATGCAACAAACAATGAATTCCTAATTTTGACCGCACTAAACCTCTAAAAGGACATCACAACAGGCAAGTGCAAAGTTCTGATTTAGCGGACCTGGCTCATATTGGTCTCTTTTTTTTAGTGGCAGCTCTCGCCTTTACAACCAGTACAAGTAGATGTTTTAGGTAGGGCCAAAGCCAGATCAAAATAGGCCTTTGTAATTGCTTTATTAGAAGAGAATATACAAACACACGCAGTGGGAGACATTTTTAAAAGAAAGGCCTTACTGATCATTTCAACTTGCAATTATTGCCACATCTCAGTTGTTTGCAGATCCAGTCGTATAAAAGAATGTCAAATGGGGAGGGAAAAAGATCCTTAATAGCCTCCAGATAAGAAGTAGATTGGTTTCAAAGTGTAGTGGCTGCAATAGATACGGAGTGTCAGCTCATGCAGTCATGAGGCCAGAATGTGACCAGCTTTTACCATTGTGCCCCCGTGGGCACGGCGTTAAAAAGACTGCACAACGTGAGCCGACGCCATGCCGGCATGCCACCGTGAATCTTGGCTACGGGCAGCCGTAGGACCTAGTGGTTTAAGCATGTAACCGCTATTGCGCTCAACATCTGGAGTTTATAGTTACGCAATCCTATGAAAACCCAGGTTATAGCAGTCTCAGTATAGGAGAGAGCAGCTGCGGCAGTGCCAACAACGGGGAAAGGGACAAGACAACAGACCAACCTCTCGGTGTACAATTAAAAACAATAACTGCAGCATAAGACACATTAAACAGGTATTCCATCTGGTGCTCTTTAGGTAGTACAAAGCGCATGCAAGTCAGCTGCATGCCTGACCAGGAGCTGCAGCGCTGTAGAGTGAGGGGAAGCAGTGTGTGTGTGTGTGTTGGGGGGAGGGCGGATCATCAGCTGGTTAAGATCTACAGGGGAGAAAACCATTCATGAAGCAAACTCAGTGTGACCATTTAAAAAAAGAAAGAAAATCCAGTTCAGGGCCTTTGGAAAAAGTCCAGTCATCTTGAATCGGTCCGGTGTGTGTTGTGCGAATGGGTTACAATGTGAGATAACAGAGACATGCCAGAGTCACACGACAGGTTGAAACACACAAGCTGTCAAACACGCTCTCGCATGCAAGACCATTCTCTACCAACTCACAGAGCACTGAAGCCCGAGCCGGTAACTAGTTTGACAGACGCCCTTGCCGCCGTTAGGAAGGGAGTGTGACCTGCACTAAAGTGCCATCAGCCATTGATCACATAGATTTGATCAAAGCCGGCTGCGCTGAGGAACCAGACCAGCATTGATGCATCAGCATGACGTTTATTAGACTGATCACAGAGCAGCAGTTCAGAAGTTTCAATCATGTAAGCTGGGGCATGTGAGCGGCTCGGAGCAGCTCTGTGGGAAACAAGACAGTTTTGCACCAATGCAAAAAGGCAATGGCTGCTCCGGTGTCTCGGGTAATAAAGGATGTAGGCTACACATCAATACTGCATTGCGAAATTATAAATATAGCCTCACGTTACATGCCACAGCACAGAGAGGATCAATGGCACCTTCTGCAGACTTCTCAGTTTGAGTTATATCAGCGTATGTATGTGTGTGTGCAGCCACTTGGCCATTTTACCTTTAAAAAAAACGGCATAAAAGTGCATACAAATTAAAGTTAGGTGATCTAATAGAGATTGAACTAGGATAACATTTAGCAAAAATGTCTCTCTGTCCCAATTTAAATTGACATCACATGGTTATCACACGCACTAGTATGTTATGATTCATGTCCACAGTGTCCAGAACAACAATAAATAACTCCTGTCACCTCCTCTTTCTACCCACCCGGAGCTCTCCAGAGATGACTGGAAAACGTCAACGCCAAACTAAAACACACAAATGTTGGGCAAACGTCTCCGTGGGGCCTAGAGACATTCAACGAATCACCACGCAGCGAACAGCCGTGAACGGGCGCTAAAAAGAGTCGAGCTCAAAGGGTTTTAAACGGGACTCTGCTCCGCTCGGCGCTAGCGGCATGGAACCATCCCGCTCGGACCGACCTGGCCGCCACTCAAGGTGCCATTGACTTGTTACTGGCAGTTACAGCGTGTCGGTGTGTCCGACGCCGGGAAAATGTGTCCCAAGTGCCAGCGGCTTCCTCCCTCTTTTCCTTTGGTCTAGTGAAGGAGACGCTCGGTCTCCCTTCGTTTTCTTGGCAGAGAGGCGGCTGCTAACATCAGCCAGCTAGCCAGAGCTGCGTTAGCTAGTTAGCTTGGCTTAAGTAGCTAGCGTTAAGCGCTAGCGAGCTAGCTATTTAGCCGTGCTAACGTCAACGTTACACGGCCGTATGTGATTTAGGGGGGGGGGGGTTCCGTTTTCCTAGCGTCGTTCGCTTCGCTCGCCGCTTGTCTGTCAGTGATTTTAACCGTACAGTCGGGCACTCGGAAAACACGGCTATTGCCACCGGGTCCTCGGCTGGGTGGCTGACAGGCGGCAAGCAGCATGTATGGAGGAGGAGGCGGAAGAAGAAGAAGAGGGGGGCGCGGGGCGGGCGGGGGGAGAAGAGAGACCTGCCACTCAAAAACCACCGATCAGTCGGGAACGTCGTCAGCGCCAGTTTGACAACACTATAAAACCCCGGGAGACGGCGGTCGACCGCTCACGTACCATTCTCTTCACGGTTGAAACTCAGGAAGAGCTGCGGCGTGGCTTTTATCCATCTATCGGCGGTGCTCTCGGTTAGCCTTGGAAGGAAAGCCCGGTTGACGTTGGAGAGATCCGCTTCGGCTGCAGCTCCAACGGAAGGTTGCTTTTTCATAATTGTGCGACTCCAGACTGACGCTGCATGAGGACCCGGCTGAGTCAGCCCGCACGCCGTCACGTGACCGGGGCGGAGTCAGCGGCCACATGTGCGCTTTGTTTTAGTTTCACGAGGAATGACCACTGGACGCGAATTAAAGACACGCGCTTCTCGCTTCCCTCGTCCCGTCTCACCTGTCCAGCCGGTCTTGACTGATAACGAGGAGACTCAACCTGCTGCGAGAGAACAATTGCAGCAATCCATCGTATTTTTAACGTAGTTAACTAAACCTCTAAATATCTAGTGGCATGTAAAAGCTTCATTAACCATCAATAAAATGTCTGTGACGCATGAATCATGCCAAATATATTGGTTAGTGTTTGGAACAAAGCAAATTCCAAGAGAACATAGAACATAGTCAGACTACCTAGTGCTTATAAAGTGCAGAAATATGTCGAACCTAAATGATTTGAACCATTGGACGGATGTAAAAAATGCAATTATAACTGCGTTATTTAGATTGTATGAAGTTTAGTGCTTAATTTAAATGATAACTCTTTCAGAGATTGCACTGTAACAACTGTTTTATCCTCTTCATACTGGAAACAGTCTTTGATATAGAATTAATTTAAAGAACATTGATTTACGCTTGGCTGTCTGCCCCATGGCTATACCTCATAGAACATAAAAGGCACATAAAAGGCAACATACGTGGTTTAATATACTGCCTTTCCTATTTTTTCCCTTGATAATAGCTGCATGGAATTTTCAGCAAACAGCCATAAATCGTTTCCTGACCTGACTAGCATTTTAAACACAGGACGATTCCTTGTCCCCAAGCATCCCAGGGGAAGTTTCATCAAGAAACAAAATAAACATTATATGTTCACTTTAATATAAGGCGATGAAAGAAATCACATCATACAAACAGGTTACAATGAATCCACAAAACAGTTATCAAAAATTCATCATATTGTGGCTACAAGTAATTAAAATCCACCCCACCCCTGATGAAACAACTGTCAAGCTAAATATTTTAAAGTGCTTCCTCATTACATTGTGTGCAATCATCAACAAGGCAAAGTCATTACAGTTTACTGAATGTGGACCTAACAACCTTTCAGGCACTAAACAAGCAAACAGAATATTTATTAACTTCTTGCCCTTTGCAGCAGACAAGCGAACCCTTACTGCTCCAAGAATCTGTTGATCAATAACATGTATTCCCTTGCTTTGCGAATGTAATAAAAAAATTTAAAAGCGTCCAGCAGTAGGGTCCATTCTCAACACTGTAAATCAGCATATTTCTCCTTCTATGGGGCCATCAGATCTTCCCTCTAAAATAAGAGGGAAAAAAAAGAATGAATGCTTCTTTCAGTATAACAAATACAATTGATAGAATACATTACAGGGATTGTAACTTGCAATGCGCACTTGCATTTACAAAAACAGACGGGCTGTACTTTCTACATATAGCAAGCCACAAAGAGAACACATCCTGATCACAGTAACTGCAAGCAACAACATACGGCAACATGGACTTGCAGGTAACTGTATGAAGGATGGAGGGATGCAAGTATTAGTTCCTGCGGGTTGGAAAATACAGGGGAGGGGGAAAAAATAATGATGAAACAAACTAGAGGTAAAGAAAAAGAGATGCAGTCAATTGTATTCCAGGGCCAGGGCTTAAACTCTAGGTGTGCTGCTGAGAAGCTCTTCAGAGAATTTCCAATCAACTAGAGACACCTAGTGGTGAGTTAATGCAAAACCATTTTCACTCAAAGGCAGGTACTCCCAAGTTCTTTATATTTTATTTATTTATTTATTAATATTTTAGACTTTAGACTTTAGGTATCACATTGACCCTGGTTAGAATGTCCAACGAAAAAAACAAGAATGGCCAAAAGACGGCCCTAAGAAAAGATTTGCATTAAAAGGCGGGAGAGATGCAAGAGTGAGGATTGGTGGGAAAGCAAACCTGGCAGCAAAGGTTCCCTTGACGAATCCAAAACCTGGTGAAGATGAAGCCAGTTCAGAATTGTATCTCTTTCCTGCTCTTTATTTGTGGCTTACATCAAAAGACGAGCATTTCCACACATCACGGCCATGCAATTGTCTCTCCTAATTTCTCAATGAATCTAGGACCTTGGGCTGAGGATCGTTCAGGCCTTTAAAGTGTTTTGCTTGATTCTTGTTAAACTACAAACGTACTATGCAAAGTACACTTTAGAATTTGCAAGCTGCCGTTGTTTCAGCTTGTGCTGCAGATGAAAACTGGCAGACTTGCGAAAAAGAAACGTGTTATTCGTTAAATTGAATATTGCTTTTGGTTCATCAAAGACAGCCCACTATCCTGGAATAGAATCGGTCAATAGACTACAAGTGGGTGACGCACAAACAATTCTGAAGTGCCGGCGTGAATTACGTTGAGTGCAATGACAGTGTAGTGATGCTGTTGGGTTTACCCAGCACCTCCAGCTGCAGAGAGCTGATTCAAAAGGTGCCATTAGGAATATAAAGAACACACACTTAATGTAAAAACAGCAGCTTCTATCATATGTTTTCTCGTAGAATTCATAATATCGGGTTCATGCTGTGGACCATGCGGGCAATAAAAAAAAAACAACGGCGTCTAGGATTTAAACGCCTATTAGATACAAACACTGGCAGTCGCACCTGCAAAAAAACAAACAAGGAATGCTGTCTGCAATCATTTCCCTTCCCGGTTTAATTAATGGACTAATCACAGTTCCCCTGCATAATAAAACAGCTGCTTGGCAAACTGGAAATACGTCTGGCTGTTTACTTAGTTTCATGAACTGGTGGTGAACAAAATATATACCAACCATAAAAGAGTGAATTTGTTCAGAAATACACTGAAACCTATGTGAACGCAGGAAGCACCAACAGGAAGCTCCACCGCTCTGCGAAAAACTGTACAGAATAACTTTTAACATCGCGCTCACCGGTCTTCTCACCATATAGGTGGTTCCCGCCCAGAACTGCCGCATCTCTCCCCTGCACGCGGCCACCACGGCAGAGACCGTCAGGGTGAAGGGCACCAGGTAGAGCAGTGCGGGCTGGCCCATCCCGGACAGCAGCATCACGGCGAATGTCACAATCATTCCCAGCAGATAGGCTGAGAGACGGACAAATACAGACCAAGGAAAGAGACGGACAAAATTACCCTCAAACTGGCTAAACGGAAGTATTAGAAATAGTCTCAGAGAATATCTTCTGGAGATCGGTTTGTGAACAGTGCATTATATTTGCACACAGATTAAATTAAATCAAATAAATTCTAAAATGTAAAAATGAGTTCAGCAGAAAAGAGTGTGCAGTAGAGCAGCAAAGCCAATATGGCTACACAGAATTTACAAAAACAACTCTATTCTATAACATGACACAATGTACACAGATTCATACAGTATTAACAATGGACATACATTTGGTTTATAAATGTAGCTTCCGTATACAATGAATAAAATAATAATTGAGCTGTGTACCTATGCAGCAGGAGATAAAGTAGATCTTCTTGCTGCTGTTGACCCAAACATCAAATCTGCTGCAGTAGGCCACCATGAGACCTGTGGGACCAATGAAGATGCCAGAAGTTGAGAGACATCGCCTCCATTTCACCACAGAAGCAATACACGCATTTGTGTTTCAGCCCACCACCATACATCAGGTTTTCCTTATTTCTGCTCTTGGGGTTTATATAATGCAGTTAAACTGACCTCTGGCAGTTCAAAAACACTTCAACCTCACCTGGAATAATGATGTCTCCATAACCCAAAATGGAGAACTGCATTCCACACAGGTTCTGAGCCCAAGCTGAGAACCGTGGCACACGCATGACCACTGGCAGCTGAGAAAAAAAACAAACACATTTTATGCATTTATAGTAGAACTAGCAGGAATATTGTGTTGTATGCAACCAAATACATTGCACTGTAAACCTTGTCATGCTGACCTAATACTACATTGTCATTTCTCAAAGCAGTGATTTAATATATATTACTTTAGAACATGCGCTATGCTTCAGAGAAAATCCAGCAAGAAACACTGCTTTGGTCATCCAGCAATGGCCTTTCTAAACATTTCTAAACCAAATGCCTGGGAAGTCTAACTGAGCAGCAAATATACTAACAACTCATCAAACATGCTTTCAAATTGAATATAAATACAGAAACATTTCTTAAAAAAAAGCCGCCCCCCAATTCCAACATGTGGACATTGCTCAAAAACTGATTCAGCTTGAGCAGAACTGCTGTGTTCAAAATATGGTGACTTTTCAGCACACAGCACCTAACAAACATGGGCGTCGGACAGGTGTGTTTCTTCCATTTGCTTCACATTTGATCTTTTTAAAGAGGTCAAGTAAAAGCATTATCTATGTCACAATAACATTGTTTTTAATGTCAAACTAAGTTATCAACAATAAGATGCGCCGTCTTTCTCAATTCAGTTGAATGCTCCAAAAGTAGAGACCGACCTTTGGTGACACGTTAATGCGTACTCCAACTGTCATTTCAATACTACATTATAAAATGGTATATACTTATTTATTGGAAATCATACCATTTGGATTTCTCAAATAACCTGCAGTAAAGGCTTTATACAAACACCAATGAGTACACACGATTCCTCCAGAATTGGATTACATATTATCCTTTGACATTTTTAGTTTCTTCTGTTAATGTAATTTAAGTTTTGATTTATTTGGCGCAGTCCATGTGTGTACAAATAATAGAAAACAACAAGAACAAAAAAAGGCCCAACTTTCCTCATATTTTAATCACATAGCCTTCGTAAAGAGTTCTGCTCATGAGAATCCATCTTGAGACCAAATGTTGACAACCCTAATCCCTTCCCACCAACCTCCACCCATCAGAAAAAGGACTGGGAGTTCAACAAGTCAAGCCTTACTTTCTCAGAGGGAGCTTGGGGTTCAGCCGGGACCTCCACCATGTTACCGTGCGTCTACGACAGAGCCCACCCAACCCCAACGCACAGTTAGTCACTCAGTCTACAGGGCGTCAACAACCGGCAGTGTAGCAGCAGCCAGGATGTTAATGAAGCACGTACAAAGGGGAAGGGGAATCCCACCAATCCTACGTTTGGGGATTTTTGTTCCCAGGACAGGAGAACTCCTGCACACTGCTCTTCTTGAACACACATTCAAATCCTCTAATTTCATTAGATAGCGGAACCACGTTCTTCATTCTCACCATAAAGTGAACGACGTTGGGTGGGATAACATTCTAGGTCAGTCCGAAAAGAGTTTGTTTGAAGCAAAGGATAATTTCCCAAAAATATTTGTAGTCCCCTGGTGACCTTAGGACTATAGTCATACTTTCAAAACTAGGTGCCTGCCTATAAAAAGAAAAAGTAAATGTTTATTTTACATTAAATACATAATAGGGGAAACCTGATTTCTAAGTGGGGAGATGTTTATTTGTTGTGCATGGAGTAATGTTTGTTATAGTGATGAATACTAATGTTAAGTTCATGTTTAGTTAAATACTATCTCCAGAGGCTTTAGGCCGTTAGTCTTTTAGTACTTACTGTTTGTTATCGTATTATTGGTCAGTTGTGTATTCGGGCTGTATAGCCAATGGTGATTGGTTGGGAGAACAACGGGGAAGACACGTGACTGGAAAGTTCTGGAAGTTTTTGGGGGTTCGAGGAGGAGAGAAGAAGTCGAGAAGAGACGGGACGCCGGCGTTTTTGGGGAAGAGAAAAAGACGCTAGCAGGAGTCAAGAAGGCAGAATAAACCGGCGCGGGAGGCTGGAAGGAGTGGACCGCGGACTCGGTGTGTTTGTGAGCCTGGAAACGGAGGAGAAACCAAAGCTGAAACCCCGTCGGACAGAGCGGGGGAGAAGCAGCGGAGGTCGCCATCGAGGGAGCCGAGCTTGCTAGCCACGGTGGGCGTGGCCGGGCGGACGTGTCGGTGACTCGCATCGCGGATCCGAGTTTCCACGCTCTCAATGTTTTGAAAGTGATTTCGGCGCTCTCAATGTTTTGCCAGACCAAACAGGTCTGCAACGTGTTTTCTTTCCGTACATATCGTTGCCGTGAGTAACTGGAACATGTGTGGCTGTGTGTGGTGATTGGGCCCAACACCGCATCGGCTTATACTTGTTTCATGACACTTGGAGGGGAAAGTTTTTGTTGTTATTGTTGAACTCTGGTATTCTCCGAGTTGAGGAACGGGAACATTTCGAACATATATTTTGATGTAACGTCCTTGATACTATTGGGTTTGTATCACTGAATTTGGAGTTTATTATTTATGTTTTGGGGAAGTTTTGGTTATTTATTTTTCTCTATTTGGTAATATTGGGTTTTGGGGAAAATTAATTATTGTATTTAAATAAACAAGGGCGTTGCCCTATTTATTTTACTTTTGTTAAAAGAACATCCATCTCTGGGTCTCATTTATTTTTTAAATAGCTTCTTGCTAAAAGGTTTTACGACACATCGAACCCAAGCACCCCCCATTCTCACGTGAGTGACTCACAGAGTGGTGATACGGGTGCTACATAAAATGGAGGCACGGACGGGGTTTGTTAATTTAGTTTATAACAGTAGTTTAAATTAGCTCTAACTTTAGTATGACCCAGAGATTTAAACAGTTTGTTTAAAAAGTAGTTTAAAACCAATAGCTGGTTAGCTTTTAACCTACAAGTAAAACCTACCAAATTTAGTTCTGACAAGTGGTCACAGTAAGTGCACAACCCGTGGGGATGGCTCAGTTGAAGAACTGGTGTGTTGGAGAAGGAATAGACCCGGTGAAAGCCTTGCTGGTTAAAGATGTACCTCCGGACACTGAAATTGGTTTCATCGAGGAAACGATGCAGACTGTCAAAGCACTCGGGAGAGTCAGGGTGAGAGGAAGAATGTATGACCCAACGTCGGAAAGTCTAACTGTGCTATGTGAGTGCAGGGAGAATGTGGACACCGACGCCATTCCTCTTGATATTTTTCCTGAGGGGTCTGCTGAGGCCTGGATGATCGTTGGACCTTCTCAGCAGGAGGGAGAAACCCAAGCTCAGGCAGCTGGTGATGCTCAAAATGTGCCGCTGCCAGATTCCAGTCCTTTTTCCCCACTGCAAGCCTCAACTCCTGAAGCTATCATTCGAGCAGTTGGTGATGTCCTGCAAAGGGCCAGCCAGCCCCCACATAGTGACCACAATCTTTACAGAAGACTGCGCATTTTCTCAGGGGTCATGCCCACACCCCCAGGAGAGGAACAGTTGGAAAACTGGGTTGAGCAAGCTAGACTTTTAATTGAAGAATACGATCGCCCGGAAAGAGAAAAGAAAATGAGAATAATGGAAAGTGTAAAGGGTCCCGCACTGGAGATCCTCCAAGCTGTCCGTTTCAACAACCCATCTGCAACCTCTATGGAGTACATTGACATTCTAGAGACTACTTTTGGCAACCCAGAGAGCGGTGAGGAACTTTACTTTGCTTTCCGAATGTTGTGTCAGTACCCCAATGAGAAGCTCTCGGAGTTCCTGAGACGTCTTGAGAGAATCCTAAATAAAGTTGTCAAAAAGGGTGGACTCCAGTCATCGGAGGCAGACAAAGCACGTCTTGACCAATTCATTAAAGGGGCTATCAGATCTGATATTATGATGCTAAATCTCGGATTGAGAGAGCGCAGAAACAATCCTCCCACTTTTCTTGAGCTGTTGAATGAGATACGACAGGAGGAGGAGCATGAAGCTTCACGTCGCAGACTCCATAATCCCAAAGCCGTCTACGCCAAAAGCGCTACTGTGACCGTCGACACAGAGTTGAAAGATCTGAGAGCTGAAATACACCAACTCAGAGACCAAGTAAGTGAACTCTCTTTCCCCGCCGCCATGCCAAGTCACCTTTCTACGAGCACAATGCTCTCAGTCACTCCGGCGGCAGAGAACTCTGACGACAAGAACGTTCAAGCTTTAAAGAAAGAAGTAGTAAAGCTCCGAAAACAAGTCTCAGTCATGTCAGTCAAGCCCAAGTATGGTCTTGCTACGGAGCCCTGCCCACAAGAGACCCAGCCAAAACCCTGGCAGCAAAGACCTTCTACAGCCAGAGACCCCACTGATTTTTTCTGCTATCGCTGCGGGGAAGACGGGCACTTTGCCACCAAGTGTGTCTCTCCTGAGAACTATCCCAAAGTTATTCAGAAGTTGTTGCAAGCGCAAAGAAAGTCCAAACAGAACCGCACATCTGAAAACGAAACAAGAACCAAGACGACAAATGCCAGTGTCAGGAGAAGCGCGGTAAATGTACAGACCAACAGTTTGCCCGAGGGACTCGTGGGACCGCCCTCCACTGCTCAGGTCAGGATCAATGGCAACCCCTGCACCGCGTTGATGGACAGTGGGTCGCAAGTTACCATCATTTTCGACAGCTGGTATACTAAACACCTATCACACATTCAGTTAAATTCTGTGACAGGTCTAGCCATATGGGGCCTAAGTGAGTCAGAGAGCAGCTACCCGTACAAAGGGTACATCCAGATCGAGTTGGAGTTGCCAAAAAAATCGAAGTCCCACAAGGTCCAGTCTGTTTCTGTCTTGGCCTTGGTGTGCCCTGATCCACGTTGCTCCGAGACTATACCTGTCCTTATCGGCACAAACGTTAGGGGGGTTCAGCCTTTCGAGTCCAGAACAACAAAAGAGGACCTGGAGAACATAAAGTCACTCAACATCCACGTGCAAGAGAAAAACCATTTACCCATTCCTGCAGGGATGACCATAAAAGGCAACAAAGACCTGCCTGTGGCTGAAGTTAAATGGGCTGGGCCTGGTCCTCTCAGAATTCCCCCTGGCACTGAATACATTGCTATCTGCAAAGTTAAAGAAACACAAGTCATCAGAGACAGCATACTCATCATTGAGCGAGCCCGCTCACCTACCCTTCCTTCAAGTGTACTTGTCCAGCCAACTGTGTTGTTCTCCAAGATGCTCGATTCAAACAACTTCCTGGTGCTACTGCGTAATGAGTCTCTGAAGCAAACTGCCATTCCAATGGGCACTGTGATCGCTCACCTTCACGTCGCTGACGTTGTGACCGATGCATCGAACCCTAATGTGGAATCTGTTCCAGCTATGGATCCTTCTTTGTTTGACTTCAGTGAGTCACCCATAAGCAAAGAGTGGAAAGAGAGGCTGAGTCAAAAGATTTCCAGACATTCCCCGGTGTTCTCTGTTGAAGAGTGGGATGTCGGTCTGGCTAAAGGGGTAGAACATCACATCCGCCTGAATGATAACACTCCCTTCAGAGAGAGATCTCGACGTATTGCCCCAGCGGATTTGGATGACCTTCGACGTCACTTGCAAGGTTTATTGGCGGCTGGGATCATAAAAGAATCAAGAAGTCCATATGCTTCACCAATTGTTCTTGCACGTAAAAAGAATGGGCAACTTCGTATGTGCATCGACTACCGCACCCTGAACCGGAGAACTATCCCAGACCAGTACACTGTACCCCGAATCGACGACGCTCTCGATTGTTTGTCAGGCAGTAAGTGGTTTTCGGTGTTGGATCTGCGCAGTGGCTATTACCAAATCCCAATGGCTGAGGAGGACAAAGACAAAACCGCTTTCATCTGTCCCCTAGGATTTTTCCAATTCGAGCGGATGCCGCAGGGAATTACAGGGGCCCCTGCGACATTTCAACGGCTTATGGAAAAGGCAGTCGGCGATATGCACATGCTTGAAGTCATTGTCTATCTAGATGACCTCATTGTCTTCGGCACAACTCTGGAGGAGCATGAGCAAAGACTCCTCAAAGTTCTCGCTCGTCTTGAAGAGGCTGGACTAAAGTTGTCCCTCGACAAATGCCAGTTCTGTCGCTCAAGAGTCACATATGTCGGGCATATAGTCTCTGAGCACGGTATCGCCACAGACCCGAGCAAAGTTGACGCAGTGACGCGGTGGAAGACGCCAACCGACCTTCCTTCTCTGCAGTCGTTCTTGGGGTTCTGCGGCTACTACCGCAGGTTTATAAAAAACTTTTCCATCATCGTCCGACCACTAACAGAGCTGTGCAAAGGGTATCCTCCCACCCAAAAGAAACACAAGTCTACCTCAGCATCAGATAAGACTTACTACAAAGTCAATGAGCCTTTTGGGGACCGGTGGGACCAGGCATGTTCCGAGGCATTCAAAAAGATCATCCACTGCCTCACAAATGCACCCGTGCTGGCATTCGCCGACCCTCTCAAGCCTTATATACTTCACATAGATGCCAGTTTCCAAGGGCTTGGAGCTGTCCTCAACCAAGAGTACCCTGAGGGCTTGAGACCTGTTGCTTTTGCAAGCCGCAAGCTGAGTGCCTCTGAGAAGAACTATCCTGTGCACCAGCTTGAGTTTTTGGCACTTAAGTGGGCAGTGGTGGACAAGTTCCACGACTACTTGTATGGAGCACAGTTTACCGTGAGGACTGATAACAACCCCCTAACTTATGTTCTCACGACTGGCAAACTCAATGCGACAGGTCACCGCTGGCTCTCGGCACTCGCCACGTACAATTTCACCCTGCAATACAGGCCTGGCAGCAGCAACATCGACGCCGATGCCCTGTCACGCAACCCTTGTCCGAACACAGAAGAAGGTTGGCAAACTGTATCGACTGAAAGTGTTCAAGCCCTGTGCAAGCAGATCAAGTGCTGTGAAACTCCAACAGAGTCCACAACGATGGCCGAGTCCCTTGGAGTGTCACCTGATGGTATACCAGAGTGTTTTGCCTCCCCAGTTTGGTTGGATCTCGGTTCTTTGAGTCAGCTCAGTTACAAAGACCTGGTCACCGCTCAAGATGTTGATCCTACTATCGCTCCAGTCAAGCAGTCGCTTTGTGGTGGTTCATCATTCATCAGCCCCGATAATCCAATTTCTGTCCTGTTGAACAAAGAAGTAAGCAAGCTGTTCATTCAAAACCATCTGCTCTACAGAAAGGTTGAGAAAAATGGGACGGAGGTAAAGCAGCTGGTACTGCCAAGAGAGTATGTTCCGATGGTCCTGAGATCTTTGCATGATGAGTCAGGTCACTTGGGAATGGACAAGACCATTGAGTTCATCAGAAACCGGTTCTATTGGCCGAAAATGGGAGTTGAAGTGGAGCAGTACATCAAAAACTGCGGCAGATGCATCACTCGCAAAGCCCTTCCTCAGAGAGCTGCTCCCTTAAAACAGATTACCAGCCAAGGCCCTCTAGACCTAGTCTGTATTGATTTTCTGTCACTTGAGTCAGACTCTCAAGGTTTCACCAACATCCTTGTAGTGACTGACCACTTTACTCGATATGCCCAAGCTTTTCCAGCCAAAGACCAGAAGGCGGTCACCGTTGCCAAGATACTGTGTGAGCGCTACTTTGTACACTACGGACTCCCTGCCCGCATACATTCGGATCAAGGCCGCGATTTTGAGAGCAACCTGATCCAAGATTTACTGAGGATGTTGGGTATTCGTAAGTCAAGAACAACGCCTTACCACCCTCAAGGAGATCCGCAACCAGAACGATTTAACCGTACGCTCTTGTCAATGCTGGGCACACTTGATCCAAAGCAAAAACAAAGATGGAGTCAAAAGATCAGTCAGTTAGTCCATGCCTACAACTGTTCTCAAAACGACGCAACTGGGTATTCGCCCTACTTGCTAATGTTTGGCAGAGAAGCTCGCTTACCGGTAGACATCTGTTTTGGCGTGGCCGAGGACGATCAAAAGACCAAGTCCTACCATCAGTATGTTGCTAAGCTAAAGAAAGATCTCCAAAGAGCCTACCGTCTTGCAACTGAAGCGTCGGACAGTAATCACCAAAGAAATAAAAAAGCACACGACAAGCACGTCAAAGAACAAGTCCTTGACAAAGGCGACCGGGTGTTGCTGAGAAACCTTGGGGTCACAGGCAAGCACAAATTGAAATGCAAGTGGTTACCCTCACCATATATTGTTATGGAGAAGCTACCCAACTTACCTGTCTACAAGATCAAGCCAGAGAGGGGCATGGGAGCCGAAAAAACTATTCATCGTAACCACCTGTTACCCATTGGTTACCTGGTGAGAATCCCTGTCGACGAAGGTGAAGTGGGGGCACAACACAGACCTGTGACCAGAGCATTGCATCAACAGACAAAAGAACGAGGACCGACAACCAACCAAGATGACGACGTGTCCTCAGAATTAGAGTATGACGAAGTATACCTGCCAAGCCCCCTTGAGTTAGACTGGGACAAGTTGCTGACATGTTCAGAACTGTCCCGGGAGCAATCCGAGCCAATTGTCACCGAACCTGAAAGACAAGTTCACGACCCGGTTGAAATAGAGCCAGCGGTCAATAATCTGACCAACAAGCCTCCCAACGCTGATCCAGAAGTCGACGTTCTAGAGGGGGGAGCAGACGTCAATCCCTATCCGGACACTCAAGCTGAGAGTGGACAAGCTGAGCATTCAAAACGAGTAATTCGTCCAGTGGTCAAGCTGAGCTACGATGAACTGGGCAAGCCTTGTGACCACCCTGTGACAGTCCTAAGCCATGGCGTGTTGGTGGGAAGTGGACTCTATGGAGACTCCAGGAGCGGTGTATGTCAAACTCTCTGGTGCCACCCCATGGCGTTGTGTTACACTTGTTTTAATCCGGTCCCTAGTGTTGGCTGGTAGACTATTAGAGTTCTCTAAGGTTTATTTTGATGAGGGCATCAAAATTGTCCAGAAGGGGGAGAGTGTAGTCCCCTGGTGACCTTAGGACTATAGTCATACTTTCAAAACTAGGTGCCTGCCTATAAAAAGAAAAAGTAAATGTTTATTTTACATTAAATACATAATAGGGGAAACCTGATTTCTAAGTGGGGAGATGTTTATTTGTTGTGCATGGAGTAATGTTTGTCATAGTGATGAATACTAATGTTAAGTTCATGTTTAGTTAAATACTATCTCCAGAGGCTTTAGGCCGTTAGTCTTTTAGTACTTACTGTTTGTTATCGTATTATTGGTCAGTTGTGTATTCGCGCTGTATAGCCAATGGTGATTGGTTGGGAGAACAACGGGGAAGACACGTGACTGGAAAGTTCTGGAAGTTTTTGGGGGTTCGAGGAGGAGAGAAGAAGTCGAGAAGAGACGGGACGCCGGCGTTTTTGGGGAAGAGAAAAAGACGCTAGCAGGAGTCAAGAAGGCAGAATAAACCGGCGCGGGAGGCTGGAAGGAGTGGACCGCGGACTCGGTGTGTTTGTGAGCCTGGAAACGGAGGAGAAACCAAAGCTGAAACCCCGTCGGACAGAGCGGGGGAGAAGCAGCGGAGGTCGCCATCGAGGGAGCCGAGCTTGCTAGCCACGGTGGGCGTGGCCGGGCGGACGTGTCGGTGACTCGCATCGCGGATCCGAGTTTCCACGCTCTCAATGTTTTGAAAGTGATTTCGGCGCTCTCAATGTTTTGCCAGACCAAACAGGTCTGCAACGTGTTTTCTTTCCGTACATATCGTTGCCGTGAGTAACTGGAACATGTGTGGCTGTGTGTGGTGATTGGGCCCAACACCGCATCGGCTGATACTTGTTTCATGACACTTGGAGGGGAAAGTTTTTGTTGTTATTGTTGAACTCTGGTATTCTCCGAGTTGAGGAACGGGAACATTTCGAACATATATTTTGATGTAACGTCCTTGATACTATTGGGTTTGTATCACTGAATTTGGAGTTTATTATTTATGTTTTGGGGAAGTTTTGGTTATTTATTTTTCTCTATTTGGTAATATTGGGTTTTGGGGAAAATTAATTATTGTATTTAAATAAACAAGGGCGTTGCCCTATTTATTTTACTTTTGTTAAAAGAACATCCATCTCTGGGTCTCATTTATTTTTTAAATAGCTTCTTGCTAAAAGGTTTTACGACACATCGAACCCAAGCACCCCCCATTCTCACGTGAGTGACTCACAGAGTGGTGATACGGGTGCTACATATTAAACATATCTTTCTATCGTCATTCAGTATATTAAAATGTAAATTCTAATCACTCAAATCTTAACTCGGGAAGTCCTTCATGAAACTAATGAAAGGACCGGATGTAGAGTCTAATCATTTTTAAATTCATGTTGATTTGCTGAGGAAGGAAGCAGCAATGCAGGAGGACTAACCTTCTCTCCTGATGCGTCCGGGCCCAGAGCCACCTGCACCATAATGCTCACTCCGTTCTGTGGACATGGAAGAGATGTCATGTTACTTACACATTTGTAAAAGCCCTACTGCTCCAATCATGCGAAAATCCAATAAAAAGCAATAGATCTACTGATACCTTGGTGAAGAACGGCGTAATGAAAACGAAGAAGACGTCATACACCAGCAGGAGGCTCAGCAGAATCACACAGATCTTCGCCAATGTGGGAAAAAATAAAAAATGATTAGAACAGATAAAATGTCTATTTTAACGTTTCAACAGTGCGTTATCAGCATTTTATTAAAAGCCATGGTACAGAGGTCTATCTTGTCAATCCATCCTAAGAAATACAAGGGACAATAGGATAGTGTGGGACATAACAGAAGACAATAAATGAAGACGTCGTAAAACACTCCAAAATTAATATTTACAAGACGTAGTATTGAAGGTGTGACCCTAAGAGAAGAGGTACCTTGAAGTTGGAAAGCGAAACGGTCTTCAGGAAGTTTAAGCAGAAAGCAACGCCAAGGAAGTCCTGCAAGATCCAGATCCATCTACAGACAAAAAAATGACCCATACTTAAGGATACAACGCAAAAAAGGAAACAATCTATCCTGCTGAAATCAGGACAAAACCTGGAGCAAAATGAACGAGAATTAGGATAGGATGCGATAAGATGTCAACGTTATCCGCAAAATTTTACGTAATACTAAAGTTATAAAAGGGTAATTAACATAGAATTAAGAATATACCCACGCCATCAATAATGTCTTATTGAACACAACGAGACTCGTCAGGTTTGCAAGAAAACGTGTTTTCATCAGAAATATACCAACAGGTATTTCCAGACAGGATGAGCAAAACAATTCTCTGGGGCGCAGTCGTGTCAGAGTGTGTCATGGTTGCGTGTTTTGTGAGCATGTGTTTCCTTGTGGTACCTGTCTTCGTTCCTGTACACTCCCCAGACCACAGCAACGCTAATACATACGGCGGCCAGTATGAGCGAGCGCACAGAGAAGGTGCAATTCTTAATGGTGAAGCTGGAAAAAAGAAAGACACAAAAAAAATGTGAACTCTTCTACCAGCGTGTATATTTTACCTAAATGCAATCGGAATGTGCTTTTTATTTTATTTTTAGAAGAGAAAGACTTAGTCTCCTACCTCCCAGTGGGGCAACTAAGTTTTTCCATCACTGCATCAATACAGCTGAACAGTGCAGAGGCAGACGCCAGGCAGAATATGGCAATGATGGCATAAACTGGGGAGAAAAGAAGCACAAAACTTAGCATAGAATCACTCCTTCAAGCACTTGAAGTGGGCCGGTACCCACAAGTAAACACGGTACAAAAACCAGCACCTTTGGCGCAGCTTGACTTTTTCTTGTGCACTTTGCTGCCCTCTCATGTTCGCCAGAGTTTTTGTAGTAATTTGTTTTAAGAACATGAAAACAATGCAGACAGCCATTGGACGAGCTGATGCACAACACGGAGGGGAGGGAGTGAGAAAGATCAATTCAATTTTCACTGATCAATTAGGGATGTTTTTGAGTTTTTAATTATAAAACTTTATTTGAGCTTTTTCTGAATCGAGTCTTCTGATTACAGAATAGGATTTTTACAGAAAAAATGTCCAGAGGAAGACGAGAATATGTGTGATTAATAAAACAATTAGTTAACTATAGCAGGTTTTATCTTTCAGCTTTTGGGGCATTTATCTATAATAATGGTCCATGATGTACTAATGCATAGTTTTACATCAAAACCCTTCACATTTTCTTGGGGAAGGACTACCGTCACGCTTAAATGTTTCAGTTGAAATTTTATTGGAGTAATATTGGAAAAATAAAAATAAGTAGTAAGAAAAGGCATTGCTGATACCAGCCGATGCACAAGCAAACATGGTAATGGCATGTGATGGTTCGTGCTGGCAATTATTTGTTCCGCTTGGAGTCAAATAAAAGTTCAATAATTCCAACTTACCCATGACGTTGTAGAAGAAGTACATGAGGACAAGCATCCCACACATCATGGCGACAAAGATGACCACTTTAAGAGGAGAGTACAGGAACAGCTCTTTGGGGTCTGCTTTGCTCTCTCCCCCTCCTCCATCACCATTCATCCGCTCTCTGCCAACAACAGAAAAACACAATTGTACTCAAATGTATAGATAGTGCCCCGTATGTGAAACGGCAATGTCCTACCTCTCACACGCGCCGCTCCAGAAGCCGCCCAGGGAAACTGTGACGATGGCAATCAGTAGCATGACGACAATGCTTGCATCAATCTTTGGGTTAGGTGGAGCATAAAGCTTCACTTGCATTCCTTCACCAAACACCTGAGGACATAGATACAAATAGAAACTGTGTTAAGAGACATTTTTTCCAGAGGGGTGTTAACAAAAGTTATGCATGTAACTTCGCTTCTATGAAGCCTGGATGTCTGTAAGGAGGAAATAGAAGTGAATTAAAAAAGCAGTAGAAAAAGTCTGGACTGACCTGCTGTGCTTCAATGAAATCCTTGTACCTCATGAGAGCCAGAGGAATATTGATCTTTGCATACTCTGTGGCATTGGCTGATGGAGTGATCTGAAAAGTGGAGAAGTTAAAATAAGTTTCATAAATTAAGTTTAGAATTCATTGGTAAGCTCTTGGCGAGTCATTTTTAAAAGGGTTACATTGTCAAAGAAAAAGACGACACATGAAACTAGAAAGAAAATGGCATAGAGAAAATGTAATTTTAGAAATCCCCAGCTCCATGGCATTGGGTATCACTTCCTTTTTTTAATTCTGCATGGGTGTGTTACAGTATAAACGTATAAAAGTGTTTAATAAAACCGATTTTCCCACTTACAAAGCATGTAGGAGTCTGTCATTTTTATCATAGGTACTCTTGAACTGTCAGTGACTGAATCGAAAACAAATCCAGAAAATTACATTGTATTATTTTGCAGTTTATTGCATGACATTTTGGGGCTGTCGCTTGGCAACACAGACTTTCAGCTCCCTCCAAAGATTTTCTATTGGGTTCAGGTCTAGAGACGGGCTGGGCCACTCCAGGACCTTGAGATCATTCTTACTCTTCAGTTTCCCTGGCTGTGTGTGTTTCGGGTCGTTGTCATGCTGGAAGACCCAGCTACAGGTAGTTGTTGGCCAAGATCTCACCATACACGGCCCCATCCATCCTCCCCTCAATGCGGTGCAGTCGGCCTGTCTCCTTTGCAGAAAAACATCCCCAAAGAATGATGTTTCCGCCTCCATGCTTCACGGTTGGGATGATGTTCTTGGGGTTGTACTCATCCTTCTTCCTCCATACAGGGCGAGTGGAGCTTAGACCAAATGGGCTGGCTTGAACAGAGGGACCTTGCGTGTGCTGCAGGATTTTAATCCATGACGGCGTTGTGTGTTACTAATGGTTTCCTGTGGTCCCAGCTCTCTTCACCGTCTTGACCGTCATCTTGAACTTCCTCCATTTTTTAAGAACAGTTGTAGCCTTCTCACCAAGCTGCTTGCCTGTTGTCCTGAAGCCCGTCCCAGCCCTGTGCAGGTCTACAATTGTATCCCTGCTGTGCTTACACAGCTCTCTGTTTATGTTATTTTCTGGATTTGTTTTAGATTCGGTCACTCACAGTTGAAGAGTACCTACGATACAAATTACAGACTTCTACCTATGTTTTGTAAGTGGGAAAATAAAATACTTGTTCTCCCCACTGCACATCCGGATGTTAGTATTACGTATGGATCAAGAAGAGAAAAAAAAAACATGGCTCCTTCATGAATTAGTTGATAATAAAAGAAAAAAGAAAAAAAAAGGAAATGTCAAATCACATTTCTTAGTCTGGTGAAAAAAATACAGTTTAATTTGAATGTCCTACCAAAGGTATTTTGCTGGCAATGAGCAAAGCAGTAGCTCCAAGGCCCTGAGCAACAAGAGCTTTCTTGCTGAAATCACAGTCGCCCCTCATCACCACCAACGCTTTGCCCTTAACCACATCTGGAGTGACCCCCGAGGGATTACACAACACAGTGGATGTCATATTCACCACTGGATACTGCAACTGAGAAAGTGAAAAAAAAATGTAATTCACAGCTTAGAATAGGTGAAGAGCTTCCTAGAATGCCGTCAGAAGCATAGAAGTTCTAGAAGCTCTTTGTTTGACAAACTTACAGCATCATCAAGGGTTTGTGACAGTGGGGTCCAGGATTGATTGTAGACAATACAGTACTCCTTGTTTGTATTTTCATTGGAAATGTGCAAGATTGCCTCCTGGCAGTTTATCTGTTGGGAAAGACATGTTGTTCATGCATTGTAAACATATTGAAGAGAATCAATGATGATTGATGAGTGATCATTGAGTGACAATTAAAATACTTCCGTGTTGGTGACGTAGAAGAGGACGTTGTTAAAGGATACTGTTACCTACTATGCTTTTAACCTCAGTAAGCCACGTTGGATAGTAACGGCCAACCCGTCCCGTGGGTTGTATACTATTCTTTAAATGTTAAGGCAGATGTAACGTCTTCCCCAGATTGAAGCAAACTGACGTTAAATGGGGCTAACCGACTAATGCTAACGCTAGCTCATCTGCAGCAGACGTCGGTCTCTTGAGTCACCAGAACAACGCGATGCTTATGATTCACATACTAACACACCACAGTCGGCCGACTACGCTCCCAGAACACGATTCCGTCAACAGTAGCCGTAGCTGACGTGTTTTTCGACGGTCGTCCAACTTTAAGGCCGTAAATTGGCGACGAATGCCGAGGACAGTTTTATGTTCCCATCGTTCGTTAACTTACCTGCGATACAAAGAAAACGACCGACAAAATGATGAATCTGACTGCTCTTTCCATTTCGGTAACATTCGTTTCGGCGGAATCCACATGAATTAACTTCTGACGTTATACGACACGGTGACACTTTCTGTTTACTAAGTTAGCAGTATGTTCATCGCAAATGCTTAGCTTGCCGTCAGCTGCCAAGTAACGTTACTTCCTGTTTCGGCTCGTACGTGACGCGTGACCACGTGACGCGTTTGGATTCTGTTCCGCGTCAACAAGCACGCTGCGAAAATCAAGAAGTAAAAGCAAAACGGGGAACAGTGAAAACGAAAAGCGAGCCTTGTCTGTGTGGTCCTTTTGATATGCAACATGTTCACGTTTAAAATGAATTCTTATACCAATCATTCTTTCTATACCAAATGTCATTCTGTGATCGTGCAAATGTTCAGGCTCAGAATGTGTTATTAGCCAAGGCTGGATTTGTAAAGCGCCCTTTCAAAGCACTTAACACGTTTATCTGCTCATGGAATACTGTAAAATGCCGTTTTAAATCCCCTGGATATTTACAGCAATTCGTTATTATATATATATATATATATATATATATATATATATATATATATATATATACACACTGTATCACATTCAGACTTTACATCTGTCATTATGTTTAACGTGGGTGAAGATGCAGCCATTCTATTATCCAGGAACCTTTTCATTCATGTGTTCATCTGCACTAATTAACTAATAGACAGTCAGCTCGCTCATCCAAGATGAAATCGAACATTACAAATTTACATACATATAAAAATACATAACCAGTACTCAACTAACTCCCTTGTGCATTAGAAGAGATCATTGTATTATGATGGGGTTTAATACGAAGTAGTGTTAATCATAATAATGGGTAGCAGTCTTAAAATTTTGTCTCATATAAAAAAGTCTAGAGAGCAATATTTAATCTGTGAGTAATTCATCTTTCACTGCTTGGCCCGAGAAGCTAAAACTACCATATGGTGATGGATTTTCAAGCGTACATGAAGACACCCCTGAAGCACCAGAGAACCGAGGCTTGAGATGAACACAGCAGCTGCCTTGTTTGACCTGCACGAGTAAAAGACTGTTGCAACTTTGGCTTTTATTTGCCACTTTTAAATCTACCGTTGAACCAAAGCTGTCGAGGCAGACTCTAACTGCTCCTTTATATGCGCGCACACACAACCATCGACATGCATGTGTGTGTGTCTAGAAATTGATCTACTAGAGAAAAAATGAATAAACATTGCAATAATCAACATTAACTATTAATTATAATCAACGCATCATTAATTATTTACCAAATGAGTGAAAACGTACAACAAAAATTACCTTACCCAGCACAATCATTTAGGAAATATGATTTTGGGCTTTGGGATTTCTCAGCAGGAAACCGATGGATTGCCTACTCCAGGTAGGGAATGTGTCCTTACCCCAAGTGAAGGAGTTCAAGTACCTCAGGGTCTTGTTCACGAGTGAGGGGAAGATGGAGTGTGAGTTTGGCCGGAGAATCGGAGCAGCTTTACCGCACCGTTGTGACGAAAAGAGAGCTGAGCCGGAAGGCAAAGCTCTCGATCTACCGGTCAATCTTCGTTCCTACCCTCACCTATGGTCATGAAGGATGGGTCATGATCGAAAGAACTAGGTCACGGGTACAAGCGGCCGAAATGGGTTTCCTCAGGAGAGTGGCTGGCGTCTCCCTTAGGGATAGGGTGAGAAGCTCAGCCATTCGCGAGGAGCTCGGAGTAGAGCCGCTGCTCCTTTGCGTCGAAAGGAGCCAGTTGAGGTGGTTTGGGCATCTGGTGAGGATGCCCCCTGGGCACCTCCCTAGGGAGGTGTTTCAGGCACGGCCAGCTGGGAAGAGGCCCCGGGGAAGACCCAGGACTAGGTGGAGAGATTATATCTCTGCACTGGCCTGGGAACGCCTTGGGATCCCCCAGTCAGAGCTGGTAGATGTGGCCCGGGAAAGGGAAGTTTGGGGTCCCCTGCTGGAGCTGTTGCCCCCGCGACCCGACCCCGGATAAGCGGTTGAAAATGGATGGATGGATGGATGGATTTTGGGCTTTATTTCTGAGCGTTAACTTGATCAGAAGATTGATACTCTGCCTGTGAAATATGAAGCGACAGCCAGCAGATGCTTGGCTAAGCACAAATGACAGGAAACAGGTGAAACAGCTGCCCGGCTCAGTCCAGGTCAAGGTAACTGAATACTGTGACCGGCACCTTTTGAGCTCGCCACAGACACATTGCTCTTCATCCCCGCAAAAATCACACAGCTAAAATGTTTCTTGGACAAAACACATTGGAAAATGTTTAAATATTGAAATTTAGAGACCGACAGAGAGACATAAATCGTGTCTCTTAAATTTGCTTTTAACAATTTTGTAAACTGTTGTCAACATAGAAACACTCAAATCTCCTGAAATTATACTTTTTCCTTTTTTGATACCATGCCACTGGTAGTAAAATAAAAAGCATCTCCCACAGCAACTTTGGAGTGATAAAATCCCCAGCTAACTCACAGACATGCCACAGCTGGCCAAGAATTACATTACATTACAGGTCACTTAGCTGCCGCTTTGGTCCAAAGCGACTTACATTGCATTTTTAACCCATGACTTTTAACATTTTTTTGCCCAGGGAGCAATTAGGGGCCAGGTGTCTTGCTCAGGGACACTTTGGCATGGGACATGGAGCAGCCGGGCCTTGAACCGTCAACCTTGTGGTTCCCAGCGCACCCTCTCTACTCCGTGCACAGGCACAGAATCAATGCGTGCCACAGATCTCTCAGTTTTGTCAAAGAATAATAAATGTTCCTTTTAGGCTAATGGTCAAACCTTTCTCTGCTGCGTGCTTCAGAAAGAAAAGGCCCTTTGAGCTGAGGGGACGGGGATGAAGGCTTTAATCAGGGAGGCCTCTTAAACGCTGCACTTTGATGCATATTTGGCCTTTGGTTCAATCAAGCTGTTTACCTGAGATCGGAGAGCACTAGCATCTTCATTTTGCATTTATGTATTACACGTATGTAGTGTCATGTGCACAAAATCTTAAAGTTTTTTAGTTTGTGATGATGACACATTTCTGTTGGTTTCTTGTTACTTTCCAGTAGTTTTGTCAGTGCTATCGACCATCTAACATGTTGGGTACCTTTGCGATTGTGGTACGTTAATCTTCAAAAGTAAAGCCTAAAAAAGTAATAATAATAAAGGGACAAATAGACTTGTTTTTATGGTAATTTCTTCTGTAACCGTTCAAAAGGGAGAAACAGAGCTTGTTAGTTGACTTTAACAATCCTTTGTGGTGCAGCTGCTGGCGCACGACAGCATGACATATAGTTTTTAATATCCGCACCGAGTCAAAACGACTGAATGTATGGAAGCATATCTGACCAGCGTTTCTTCATCTAAATGCTGAATAATGTTGTGTCCCATGCAGCTGACGCGCTGTGGAACCAAACCGACCGCCCAGTGCATTAATCCACCAACATGCCATCGGAACGCGATGCATTGGTCCAAGGGCAAACCAAATCGCCATTGCATAAATAAAGTCAGTGGCCACATGGACAACGTAATTGGCTTAAATGTGGCCTAGTTTGAAAAGGCATGTGTCCCGTTTGAGTCACATTAAACTCAAAGTGGGTACATTTCAAAATCAGAAATCAAAATAAAAAAAGGGGGGGGGGGTCTCTTTATATTGTCATTTTTCATTGTTATAAATGACATCATGACAGACTGTCAACGAGCTGCTGATGATGGATGATGACGAAATGCTGTAAGAGCACAACTGCTTTTCTGTGAAGGGTTTAGCACCAACATCTGGTAGAAAATAAAGAGGTAGTGAATGGACCCAGTTCACACGCTTGGCTGGACATGAACATTACATTCATGTCCATTCATTCATTACATGAACATTACAAACGCCAAGGTTCAAATTGACACTGATCAATGTTGAGAATATAGTTTTGTCTTGATATGGAGCAGTGTTACAGGAACAAGTGTTATATTATAACGTTGGAAAATAAAATAATTCTTCTTCACTTCATTCAATACACATTTAATTTTCATGCGCCTAATTTGAATATGAAAAATTCAATGACTCTTTTTTCTTCTTTGAGGCTTGAAAAGACAACTGAGTGTGTATCGATAGTATTGAGTGGTGTTGTGTGACCCGACTTCCTTTAAGAAGCACTGATGCAGGAAGCCGGAAGACCGGGCTGACAAATAAGCTGTTCAGGGTCAGCATGTTCCCTTCCTTCCTGGCCGTGAGTTGAGCGTCACAGAGCTTAGTATCCTCCCTAAATTGGAACCAGGGAAATAAATCCATCTCAACGAATCAAAACAAATCACATAATAACGTAACCATTGACCAATTGGCCATCAGTTTTTCATTTTGTTTTCTTGAATCCATGAATTTCGTTCCTTCATATTTAGCTGTTCATAACAAAAAACAGAACGGTTGAAGTAATACCAGATGGAAATTTGGCAGGAGAGGAAGTAAAAAACAAATCTCTACAGGCCGACAGAGATAAAACAAAGGATCCCAATACGGTAGAGTCCTTGAACAAAGCGGCTGCAGGGCCCACAGGAGCAATTCAATTATGTTGAGTCCTTGCTTTCAACCTAGCTGCAGGCAACGCTCATATTGATACAATATCATTTTACCTTCACTCCTCAAATGACCAAACAAGCTGTCCCAAATTAGACTCGCAAAGCTGTCGTTAGCTTTACATCAAAATGGTGAGCGATAAAAATAAATAAATAAATAAATCACACACACTTCATTTCTTCACACAAAGACAGGAGACAGTTTCACGCCACCGGGTTTGAGTCATATTGGTTGTTTCTCGTGGTCAAACAGAATGTTGTTTGTCAGTCAGCAGAGACTCAGAGCAGAGAATAATGGCATAATAAGACTGGAATATTTCACACAGCACTGGCAATTGCCCAAATGTGGACACTGCATCCATCATGGTCTCATTCCACGTATGTCTGACCGACATTCACCTATAGGGAAAGACCGGATTGCTTGTTTTGCCACATGATTATGCGTCGCGCTTTAATCACAACCACATATCTGCCTTTTCCTTTCTAACGCACATGAGCCGGCAGTCCCCGCCCCGGGCTTCCTGTTGCACGGCCCTGATTGGTATTGGTGGATGAAGGTGGAGCTGCTGGAAGCGCACCGCACGCACCGGGAAACGGAGGAGATGGACACAAGATGCCACTGCTTATATTTCACAGCAGCTTCTATCGTGCTGGGATTCTTTTTTTTTTTTTGCCTATTTGGGATCCCAGAATTTTGAGGGTCCTGGCCGCTGCACATGCACGTAAGTTTTCTTTTTTTGCATGCAAGTCAGAGAGGCCACATGCCACTGCTATAGATATATTGTACTTTTGTTATTAAGTTATTTATCCGGGTGAATATTTAATCCCTGTTGGTGTGGACGTTTCTCACAAAATGCCATCTGTGGAGCATGTCAACAGATTTATTTGATAGGGGATACTGCGCATGTTTTCACCTAGATCAAAGGACATTTCAAAGAGAAGACATGAGCGCGTGTGCATTCCACCTGTGCGTAATTGTGCAAAAGTGACTTTGCGGCTTTGCATAATATATTTAATGCATTTATAATACATACAACGTGTCATTATGTTTTTATGATTAAAGGTATTTTTTAATGGACGTTAATGGTACAGATGTGGACAACACAATACCAACTCGTATTGAAGACACTGACGATTATAGTGTCCTGGGGCAGTTTATTTGGACACACACGACAAATGAATTACATAACGCCCCCAATGTTTTTAGCTTTCAAATTGTTTTGTCAATGAATACTGTTGATATAACACAACAATAACCATTATTAAGTGTGTTGATTATGGGAATCCTTGTTCCAATGTTATTACAATTTCTGAGTGAGGATTCTATAGCTGTATATTGTGATAATACGTGAATCTTTTTTGTATACTACATTCACAATTTCCATGCTCCTTACCCGTTTGTGAACTTCATCTTTCCACCTGATTGCAATGTGAAGGACACATTATTACTTCCTCTTGGTAATATGTAAAGAAGTGCATAATTCATTCATGGAATATTTGCGTTGCCTTTGTAACACAAATGGCTTTGGAAGCCTTGTTCTCACATCCTGGCCTGTGGTCTCATTCATCTTTAATTATGCTGATTGTCTGTTTTTGCTTTCCTCCTGTTGCAGCACTAATCTTCATGGTGGATGAGCAGAATGCTGCTCCCTCTGCAAGCCTCACAAAATGAACCTCTCTCTGAGTGACTCTGCCGCAATCTTGCATTACCCGAACACTGACAACCAACTGACTGCAAACTGCTCCTCGCCCTCCTCCAACTGGACTGTGGGGGAAAATACCCTGCAGCTGCCCACCTTCACCACTGCGGCGAAAGTCAGAGTGATTATTACCTGCATTCTCTGTGGCATATCGGCCTTTTGCAACCTAGCTGTGCTGTGGGCGGCGTGCAGCGATGGGAAACGCAAATCCCACGTCAAGGTGCTGATAATCCACCTGACGCTTGCCGATCTGCTGGTCACCTTCATCGTGATGCCTGTGGACGCGGTGTGGAACCTCACAATCCAGTGGCTTGCCGGGGACTTGGCCTGCAGGCTGCTGATGTTTCTTAAGCTGCAAGCGATGTACTCATGCGCCTTTGTCACCGTGGTCATCAGTCTGGACAGGCAGTCGGCCATACTCAACCCCCTGGCTATCGGTAGAGCCAGAAAGAGGAACAGAGTCATGCTGACTGTGGCGTGGGGTATGAGCGTCGTGCTGTCCGTTCCTCAGGTAAGGTCAGGTGTCCATGCTGCAGACAAAGGCCGGACTTCAGTTCTGTTTTTCATTATAAAAAGGTTCTCAGAAACATGTCATGCCCAGGATATATCTCTGTTCAAGTGAACAGGGATATTTCCTACGGTCTGAGTTCAGTTTAAAATAAGTACAAACAAAAACACCATCCAAAGAGTTGAATAAACATGGCCTCAAGTTTATTTATTCTGGGCCATCTGTTGCTCAATTACCATTAGGTTGTGTGGGCGCCCGACCTCACGGGGTATGCCACGGGGTCTCCGGGGAGAAGAGAGGCGGACGACACGCAGGGTTACGGTGGAATTTAACCAAGGTTTATTATCAACAAAATAAGTGTGAGAAAACGATAACTCAAAAGTTCTTCACCGGGGTGGCCAGGGACGTCCGAGCTTCTGCGGATTCCTCCTGGTGCAGGAGAGAGAATACAAAGGGTTAGTTTCCTCCGCCGTGCAATATCCCTGGGTCTCCCTCTCCTTGCGTTCCGCTTGCTTCCTTCTCCCCTGTGTCTCCTGGGAGGGAGGTTTAAAACAGGCTCCTGATTGCCTGCGAGATTGATAGCACCTGGGATAGTATCGCCCTTCCACTACCATGCCTCTTGGTGCCCCTCTCCTGGCCGTTTCTCGCCATGTGGGGCACTGCTCGTCGGCTGGGCCATCACATACCCCCCCCCCCTCAGCTCCGAACCACGGTGGGGAGCGGCAGTCCACAGGCAGTCGTCCCTTCTGGACAAGGCATCCGCGTTCCCGTGCAGTCTGCCAGCTCTGTGCTCCACTGTGAACTTAAAGTCCTGCAGATGTAGAAACCAACGGGTTATTCGGGCGTTTTTATCTTTGTTGACGGCCATCCATTTCAATGGGGCATGGTCCGTAACCAATATGAACTCTCGACCCAACAAGTAGTACCTCAGTTTTCCGACTGCCCATTTGACGGCGAGACACTCCTTTTCCACGGTTGAGTAATTCTTCTCATGGGGAAGTAGTTTGCGGCTGACAAAGGTTATGGGGTATTCGCTTCCATTCTGTACTTGGGACAAGACTGCCCCAAGGCCTACCTCTGATGCGTCCGTCTGCAGTACGAATCTTTTGCCGAAGTCGGGGGCGTGTAGAATGGTGTCTCCACATAGGGCTTTCTTCAAGGCATTGAAGGCCAGCTGAGTCCGTTCGGTCCACTTTACCCCATTGGATGCGCCTTTGCTTGTTAGCTCATGCAGGGGGGCCGCTAAAGAAGCAAAATTAGGAATAAACTGTCTGTAGTATCCCACTAGACCCAGAAAAGTCCTCACCTGACGTTTGGTCTGGGGTTGGGGCCAGGTCGCTATGGCATCCACCTTCTTCACTTGGGGTTTCACGTTTCCTCGTCCAACGGTGTACCCAAGGTAATTCGCCTCCTCCAAGGCGAGTGAGCACTTTGCAGGGTTGGCTGTTAGACCCGCCTCTCGTAAGGCCTGAAAAACGGCGGCCAGGTGCTGCAGATGCTTTTCCCATGAGGTGCTATGGACAACAATATCGTCCAGGTATGCCGCTGCGTAGGCTTGGTGTGGTCGGAGTACTTTGTCCATAAGTCTCTGGAACGTTGCCGGGGCCCCATGAAGACCAAATGGGAGGACTCTATATTGGAAGGCGCCATCTGGTGTCGAGAAGGCAGTCTTCTCTTTGGCTTGGGGCGTGAGTGGTACCTGCCAATACCCTTTGGTTAAGTCCAGTGTGGAAATGAACCGGGCCGGCCCCAGCCTCTCGACTAGCTCATCTACCCGGGGCATAGGGTAGGTGTCGAACAGGGAAATCTCATTTAGCTTCCTATAATCGTTGCAGAACCTAATGCTGCCATCCGGCTTTCCTACCAGGACTATAGGACTGGACCAGGCGCTGTGGGACTCCTCCACCACCCCAAGGTCAAGCATTTTCCTCACCTCGCTTCTGATGGCCTCCCTCCTGGCCTCAGGTATTCGGTATGGTCGTAGTCTTACCGTCTTGCCTGGCTCTGTTCTGATGTCATGGGTAATGGCTGTTGTTCGCCCCGGGACCTCGGAGAAGATGTCTCTGTTCCTGGCGAGCAGTTCTCGGAGGTCTTGTCCCTGTCCGGAGGACAGCTGGTCACTCAGTCTCACTGGCGGGAGGTCCTGAGGGGTTAGGTTAGCTGCGAGGACATTAGGGGGAATGGGGAGAGGCTCGTGCCATGGCTTCAGGAGATTCACATGGTACAGTTGTTTGGCTTTCCTACGGCCTGTCTGCCGTACGCGGTAATCCACAGTCCCCACCCGTTCCAGTATTTCACAAGGTCCATGCCACTTGGCTAAAAACTTGCAATCATTCGTTGGGAGTAATACCATCACTTTGTCTCCTGGTTTGAATTCTCTCACCTGGGCTCCCCGGTTGTATACCTTGGCCTGCTGCGCTTGGGCCTGCTGCATGTGTTCCCGGACCAAGGGCCAGACCTGGGTCATCCGGTGGTGCATCTGTTCCACGTGCTCTATGATGCTGCGCTGGGTGGATGGTTGCTGCTCCCAGGCCTCCTTGGCCACATCTAGCAACCCGCGGGGTCTCCGACCGTACAGGAGCTCGAACGGTGAGAATCCAGTAGAGCCCTGGGGAACTTCTCGGATAGAGAACAGAATGTAAGGCAGCAGTTGGTCCCAGTTTCTACCATCGACCTCGATCACCTTACGCAGCATGTGCTTTAGAGTTTTGTTGAACCTTTCTACCAGTCCATCGGTCTGAGGGTGATAGACCGAGGTTCTGATTTGTTTCACCTTCAGACTTTGGCATAGGCGTTTCATTACTTGGGACATGAAGCAGGACCCCTGGTCGGTCAGCACTTCCTCCGGTAGGCCAACTCTACTGAAGAGTAGGAACATCTCTCTGGCGACCACTTTCCCCGTAGCGGACCGTAGAGGAATTGCCTCCGGGTATCTAGTTGCGTAGTCTAGTATAACCAAGATGTAGCGATGTCCACGGCTAGACTTTGGTAGGGGCCCCGCTATGTCCATGCCAATCCTGCTAAAAGGGGTCTCGATAATGGGAAGGGGTACGAGAGGGTTTCGGTACGTCACCTTTGGGGAGTTGAGTTGACATTCGGCACAATGTCGGCAGTACTCCTCCACGGCCCTCTTGACTCCCGGCCAGTAGAAGCGTCCGAGAACACGGTCATAAGTCTTCTCCCTCCCTAAATGTGCCCCTAGTAAGTGTGAGTGGGCTAGATACAAAACTTTAGAGACATAGTTTTTGGGGACAATCAACTGTTCATGGATCTCAGAGTTCTTTTTGGTTACCCGGTATAACAGCTTATCCTTAATCATGAAATGTGGAAATGACACTTGACTCACCCCAGCCTGCCTTTGACCCTCAATCACTTGGACGTCTCTCCAGGCTTGGGTCAGGTTGGGATCCCGCAGCTGGGCTGAGCCGAATTGTCCTGGCCTGGGCTCCTCTTCTCCCTCAACCTCCGGAAATTGAGAGAATACCTCGTCTGATTGTATGTCTTCCAGGGGCTGCACCTCCGCTGCCCGTTCGGGGTCAGTCGCTGTGGTTTGGTTGTGGACAGCCCCCCCCTCGTCCTCACTGGAGGCTGCCGGGCTGCCATCGGGGGATACCACCGCCCAGGCGGGGCGAGCCGCGGCGGGTCTTTCTCTCTTCACCGGTTGTTTTCTTGTTCTCCGTCTCGGGTTCCTCGCCTCCGCTGGCCAGTATCGGGAGAACAGCGGGCTGTCTCGGCCGAAAAGCACGGGGACCGGTTGCTGCTCGACGACCCCCACCTGCAGAGTGAAGCGTCCTCCAGGAGTGATCACATTGATTTTGGAGGTTGGATATTTGCGGGTGTCCCCATGGATGCATGACACCGCCACCTCGTCACCCCAGGGCGCACTGGCGAATTGCGGTCGGACGAGTGAGACCATACTTCCGGAGTCTAAGAGTGCCTCTGTATCTTTCCCAGCGATCTTCACTGGAAACTTTGGGGCCGGGGCTCCCTCATGGGCCCAACAGGTGGTGAGGTGGTGGCAGGGGAGGCCTTTGCTATCAGTGGATCCGGCTGTCGGCATTGGTTCATCCCGATCCGGACACTCCCTGGCTAGGTGGCCATCTCTGCCACAAGAAAAACATCGCAGGGTTAAAGGAGGCCACTGGGGTCGTCTTGTCGCCGTCCCGGTCCATCCAGAGGGTGGTCGGAGTGGTGGGAGACTGACAGCTTTTCCTACCATTTCTCTCTCTGCCTTGGCTCTAGGGTTGTTAGGTTTGTGGTTTTCTGACCGTATCAGACTAGCCATCACTCGGTGATTTTCTAACAAGGCTATTAAGGTGTCCACACTGAGAGGCCCCTGCTG
The DNA here is from genome assembly GCF_964276395.1 of Gasterosteus aculeatus. Classification (NCBI taxonomy): domain Eukaryota; kingdom Metazoa; phylum Chordata; class Actinopteri; order Perciformes; family Gasterosteidae; genus Gasterosteus; species Gasterosteus aculeatus. The sequence goes on along the minus strand of NC_135700.1, from coordinate 17,081,892 downwards.
GGCGACATACCTTTTGGTGTCGATGGGTAGGCTTCGTACGCACCGGTCAATCACCACTCTATCCACTAGGGGCGGCCCTTCTGCTTCTTCCAGCCAGCTCCTGGTATGACGGACTAGCCCCATCACCTGTGCCCGGACAGGGAGAGCGGGATCGTAGCTCCAGTCATGCACTCGCTGTGCCTTGGCGGGGAGACTAAGTCCATATTGAGCTACGATTACAGTCTTTACCTTATCGTAATCTACGGCGTCTGCCGCCGAAAGGTCTCGACAGGCTTTCTGAGCTTCGCCGGTCAAAAAAGGCATAAGGTTGTTTGCCCACTCGGTTCTTGGCCATTTCTCTCTCGTTGCGGCCCGTTCAAATAGGGCAATATAGGTCTCGACGTCATCATCGGCCGTCAGCTTAGTCAGCACCTCTTTTGGCATCCGCTCTTTCGGTCTTCCTGTTGCTCGACACAGCTCTACTACTGCTGCCTGCAGGTTGGCTTGCGAGGTCAGAACGGCTTCCAAAATCCCTTCCATCGATGTGCTCTACTCAAGCTCCGTACATCCACTGGTCGCGACGAATCGACACGCCCGCATCCTCCACCATATGTGGGCGCCCGACCTCACGGGGTATGCCACGGGGTCTCCGGGGAGAAGAGAGGCGGACGACACGCAGGGTTACGGTGGAATTTAACCAAGGTTTATTATCAACAAAATAAGTGTGAGAAAACGATAACTCAAAAGTTCTTCACCGGGGTGGCCAGGGACGTCCGAGCTTCTGCGGATTCCTCCTGGTGCAGGAGAGAGAATACAAAGGGTTAGTTTCCTCCGCCGTGCAATATCCCTGGGTCTCCCTCTCCTTGCGTTCCGCTTGCTTCCTTCTCCCCTGTGTCTCCTGGGAGGGAGGTTTAAAACAGGCTCCTGATTGCCTGCGAGATTGATAGCACCTGGGATAGTATCGCCCTTCCACTACCATGCCTCTTGGTGCCCCTCTCCTGGCCGTTTCTCGCCATGTGGGGCACTGCTCGTCGGCTGGGCCATCACAGTTGGAGACTGACATCTATTGAATGATTGAGACATATTTTTGTTTGTGTTTCTTCTAGTGCAGCACACAGGCTCACACCCAAACATTGTAAACAATCTCAATCAATCAACCGATGAATACATAATTATTATCCTTTTCCTCCTCAGATTTTCCTTTTTCACAACGTCACCATTGTGCTTCCTGAGGACTTCACTCAGTGTACCACACGTGGAAGCTTTGTCTCTCACTGGCACGAAACGTCTTACAACATGTTCACTTTTTGCTGCCTGTTTCTGCTTCCTCTCGTCATCATGATCACCTGCTACACAAGGATCTTCTGCGAGATCTCCAAACGACTGCGAAAGGACAACCGTGAGTTTGAATTCGCTGTGAAGCTATGTGATTCGGTCTGCTTCAGTGCTAGTGCACAACTTTTCCAGAATAAACCTACTGAGGAAGAAGCCACTAAAATGTTAACGGGGTATTCAGATTATCAGCGAGAATGTTTTTGGACTGAAACGTAGTTGGTCCAACACTTTGGTCCAGACTGAAATAACTCATAATGATGGATTGCACTGAAATGTATGCTCAAGCGCCACCACGAAGTAAATATGAATGAATAAATAAATATTTATCTTTGCATGATATATATATCATTTTTAAATGCTGTGATATGGGAACCTATGCGGAATGACTATCTTAAACACTATACACTGTTTGTCTGCATTCAAGCCTTATGTGTACTATGCTTGTGTCATGTCTTCTGCTCCCAGTGCCGTCCAACGAGTTGCATTTGCGTTGCTCGAAGAACAACATCCCGAGAGCCCGGATGAGAACTCTAAAAATGAGTATTGTGATCGTCTCGTCTTTCATTATCTGCTGGACTCCATACTACCTGCTGGGCCTGTGGTACTGGTTCCTCCCCAACGACCTTGAGGGGAAGGTCTCCCACTCACTGACCCACATCCTGTTCATCTTTGGGCTCGTCAACGCCTGCCTGGACCCACTCATCTATGGGCTGTTCACTATTCCCTTCCGCAAGGGGCTCCGGAGGTTTTACTGCAATGGCACCACAGTGTCCGACCTGGACAACCACACGGTTGTAACTGGATCTTTCACTTCTGCTCCCAACTCTCTGGCACTGAAAAGAGACGTGAGCCCCGCAGTCCACGAGAGGGTCATGTTGCGCAATCTCAACCACAACGAGGCAGAGTCCACGTCACCAAGAGGCAGGTTTTTAACAGCAGACAATGACGCAGAGACGGATCCAAACCCCGAGAGCCTCACATGAGGAGAGCACAGGTTGGAGGCTCCCTGATACTCGTGTTTTATTTATTCAAATGTAATTGGTGTTTGACTGTCTGTTTGCTGGGGTCCCGTATTTGTTGTATACTTTGTGTCATTTTGATTCACTTAATACGTAAAACGCTTCTGTACAAAACAACAATTGCAACAATCATAGCTGCCAATAAACACAGAATGTTGTAATTGCCTGAAGGGGGCAAGCAAAAAAAATAAAAATGCAAATAAAATCCAACGATAACATAGCAAGCATCTATTATTAAAGAAGGTCTGGCGCTGTGTACATTGTACCTTCTGGTCACGTTGGATGAAATGGATTTATTGGGATTCCGAATGTCTCTCGTGAGTCTGTGGCTGTTGGAAATGTTGCAACAAGCCGTCTCAAATATTGCAAAAATTGTACGCACACACACTGTTGCACCGTACAAATATGTTTTTAGTGATGCGTAACAGAAGGACCCCTGAGGGACTGCTGCTGTTAATCAGTGATGATTCACTGTGTACAAATGAAAAGGCCTTTTCTGCCCCTTAAATTTGACAAATTGATGTGTTGCCGAGATAACATATAACTTTCAAATAATTTTCAGGTCAATGGAAAATATAACGTGCAACTGAGATAGGTCAAGTTGCAGTGACTCACATAACTGGCGCAACATGTCATTTTAGAAGTATAGCATTAACGCTTCTTGAAGTTTTATAATAAACAGGATGCATTGAGAAACATTTCCTGAAAATTGAAGCATATCAAGTTTCTTCTGTGTCTTACAAAAAAAAATCTTTATCTATAAAAAGTATCTAATCTAATCTATTTCAGCTCTCGAGGCCTAAACTGGAAGATCTTCTATGTTGAACATCAGCTTCATCACCAAGAAGGCTCAGCAGAGGCTATTCTTTCTGAGGCAGCTGAAGATATTCAACAATATTATATTATATATGAACGATATTCATGCAATGATGGTGCACTTCTACACGGCCATCATCGAGTCCACCCTCTGCTCCTCCATCACCGTCTGGTACGCTGCAGCCACAGCCAAGGACAAGGGCAGGCTGTCATCCGCTCTGCAGAGAGGGTGATCGGCTGCAATCTGCCGTCCCTGCAGGACTTGTTCGCTTCCAGGTCTCTGAAGCGAGCTATAAAGATCGTAGCCGACCCCTCTCAACCCCGGACAAAAACTGTGGAGGAGGCCGAGGACCATCAGTAACAAGACCTCACGCCACATGAACAATTTCTTCCTGTCGGCAGTCGGGCTCATTAACAGAACCCGGGTGCCCCGCTGACTGACTCTGTCATCCTGACTTGCTACCGGTGCCTCTGCTGCACATTTCTTCATACTTCATATCTAAATACACTCACATTGACTCACATTACACTTGTTTAGAGTATCTGTTAGCCTGTGCACTTTATTTTTATTGTACATTCTTTTCATATTTAATATTCTTCCTTATTGTAATGTACATTCAATTTATTCATATTGTGTTAATTTGTCTTATTGTCCAATGTATGCACCACCCGCGATGACAAATTCTTTGTATGTCCAACTTATTTGGCCATAAATGGTTCTGATTCCGATTCTTTTGTTGCTTTCAACTGTTTTTCTTACAGCACAGATCCCGGTGTGACCAGGGACCAGAGTCAGTAGTCCTTGCTTGTTAGATATGTTGGTAGAATGTGCGTAAACAGGCATTGAAGCTGAAAGAGATGGTGCATTTCTTTTAGCATGTTACAGGGAAAGAAAATGTTAATGATGCACAAACGTCACAAGCAATGCTCTAAGAACAGCAAACCAACAGCAAACCTTGACAGGCATTAAAGTAAAGTCTCTGCCTTGTTGTCTTCCGCAAGGGGCTTAATATGATGAGGCTGCCCTGTTTTTACTGTCTGATGTTGCCAACAACGGATGCCAGGGTATTTCATTCCAGCACCTGCTCTTTCATTAGGCTCTAAATGATGTTTGGCTCTCTGGCATCAACGCTAAAGACATTTTTGAAATTCAAATAAGGCTTTCATGTGCATATTAAAATCTGTATCAGTTGTACTAGTTCCTCTTCACAAAGACACACCACAGTATGATCTGATAGGTGGAGCACAAAGAATGCAATTATTAAGATACACATTTCTATGCCAATAATGGGAGAGATGTCATACTCGTGATCCATCAAATCAACATATTGTTGGACATTGTTGTTGTGTTGTTCTGCAGACAATCTAAACCAACACAAAAAGCCAATCAGGAAATAGTCGTTGCTGGTTGGTTATAGCGGAGTTATATGATGCCTCTGATATATCTTCTAAATTACTCTCAACTAATTTGCTGTAACCGTGGTTACCGACAATGTTTACAAGCTAAACATGCCACACAACCTCCATTTTTATTATGTGTACAACATGGAAATCATGATGTATGCCTTTGAATTGTCCCAAAGCAATGAAAAATCATTACGTTCCCTTCCCATTTAATACATATTGGACCAACCTCTCAGTAGCGTAAAAGGGTCAAATAATTGAATCAAATGTTCGGTTTTATTTCTTCTAAATAAAACATTGTTCAAGTGGCATGACGTGGCTCAACTGCACATGAACACACCTCTACGTTTGTTATTGCCTCACATTACACAATGTTCTCTGCTGACATTATAAACATGGCCTATGAAACATTCATGGGCCCCAAAGGCAACAACAAGCATTTGTGTCATGAGGGAATGCGACTCAGTCATAATGACACTGAATAGATTCATCCTTTTATAATATATTTGAGAGACGCCCTTGAAACACAACAGATTTAGATTTTTATCTAAATTTGTATAGCAAAACAAAAACACAAAGCCCCGGAGAAAAAAAAAAAAAATTCATCATAGCAGCCAGCTAAATATCAGTTACTTGATTCAACGTTACTCTAAGCCATATAAAATCTATGGTTCATTGAAAAAATGTGTATTTATTTTTTCACTTTTCTCATAAATTTGTTCGCAGATTTCAAGAGAAATTCACCACTAACTATATTCTATCAATTGCAGGAATTCAGTTATGGAGAAGAGGGAAGTCAAGGTGGTGGCAAGCTTCTAACCGTCATGAAATAAACACGTACACAAACCAATGTTGAATAGGACCTCTGTGCAAAAGTCTTTGTTCTTCAGCTGGCTGCAGCGTTGCTGTTGCTGTGTCGTGCCCTCCCTGCAGTTTCCTGTAGATGCTTCCATGTCTGCCTCAAAGCTTTGTTCCTTTCCTCCACAGACCGCGCTCTTCACATGAAAACATAGGAAACACAGAACAAACACTACTTCAGCAACTGTTTGTTTGTCCTCAGTGTGGGATTCTGCATGTCACATGACTCATCAAGGGAATTCATTTTGAAAAGAAATTGGATAACAGATATTCAGATTGTTGTGGCTTTAAGTCATAAAGTCCGCACCTTTGCCGCAGGTAGAGATTGCACTTTTCCTCAAGAGTGACACAGCTGAGTGTGTTTAGTTGTTGTGGAGAGTCTGGAAGTGAAACGATATACCGCTTGATAATTTCCTGCTCTCCCAGACGGAAGATGAAAAGCTGACTCTGGCTTTCTCCTTCAGATGACGCACTATAGCTGGATTCCTGGTTACCTGCTTGAGACGTGAAAGCTTTTTATTACAGTAGTTGCATGTAAACATGTTTGTGCAGCAACCATCCGTTTCACACTTTGTGAAAGTCATAATCTTCCGGAAATGATTCCCTCATTAGTTCTTTCCTCCTGCTATGTTGGAAAGCACAACAAGACAAATAGGTGTCTTTGGGTTTACCTTGTATGAAAAGAGTCTGCTGCTCGGGGTTCAGAGCATAAACAGGATTGCAGGGAGAAGCAATCAGATGAGTTGTGGGAAGAATCAAGGAGCAAACATTGGTTCTGTTCATGACATCGTGAAGGAACATATTTCCATTTCTTTGCACCACGAGAGACTAAAAAAAAGGAGAACACAGGACTGAAAGAATTGAAAATGATAATTATGTAAGTTATACAGAAAAGACTTCAAACTTCTTATAAAAAATTCAATGTTCTTACCAAACTCTGCAGGAACGGGACCGAAGCAGTGACAGTTGGAAAGTCCGCGCTGTCTTTTGGCCTGTAGAGATATGGGAAATATTGTGCATCCATCCATCCATTAAATAAGGAAATATGTAAAATTCAGTTCACCTTTCGGAGATCTTCACTGTGCAACATTGGGTCCCTCCTCCTGCTGTGACTGTATACATTTCTCCACTTTTACACAACAACAAAAGACAGACTTTTGCTGCGATAAAAGTCTGCCAAACATCATCGTGCTCAGGCCAGTGATCCACAAATTGCATCCTGAAGAAGTCACTGTCTGTTGCTGACACTACTACAATCGACAACGGAGACCCTGAAGGAAAGACAGCATGAAGAGAATCAACTGCAATAAATATTACAATAAAACTATTTTGAACTGTACCATACTATACTACGGGGAATAACATAATGCTAGCATGCAAACATTACACATTACATCGCAATCAAGAGCTTTCAATTAAGATAATTCCAATGAATTGCAGTGCTACAGCTAAACGACAATGGGGTAAGATTTGATAACATTTTAGGATACGCCAACGTAGCATTTGCTCACCAGACTGCCTGTCCCACACACACACCAGAGCACCATCGAGCCCGAGAGCTACGTGACGGCTGCATCTACTAACAGCAGAGCACAGGATTTCCTTTGCATTTGGCCATAAAACATCTGGCGTAGGTTCCACGTCTGTGTCAATAAGGAAAAGGTCAAAAACAGAAAGGTTACACCTCTCTAGAACAAAAAGAAAAGTAGGAGTTGGAATAAAACTATTAACAACAGTCACAGATAAGCAGATAACACCATTCCTGTTTTGTTCTTTGCTTCTTTCTGCAGCATATACTGAAGAAGATTATGGCCGCCACTCCACCACACACAGACAGCAACAGGTAATCCCGCTGAGAAAAGGTCACAGATGAGAGGTTACATTAATTAGCGCATGGGATTTATTAATGGCAACCACTTTTGCCAAGTGTTTCATTAGAAAAGGGCTCTTAAAGAGTAGCCAATCACAGAAAATTCTCAAATTCAAAACTCAAATCACAGATACTGAAGAGAAAAACACAAACCCCGCGCCCCCCCCTTCAAAACAAACCTGACTGCAATTTGGCTTTACTGTCACCAGGAAACTGACCACAAGGCAGGAGGAAGTGCTGGGTGCAACGTCTGAAAGATATTCCATGTAACGTAACGAGGCGAGAAGGTTTTGGAACATATATTTACATGAAATGACTTAGAGGCATTTATAATTAACAGCAAAGTGTTGGTTTGAGTTAGTGAAGCCCTCCTTAACCTGACCAACAGATTAAATAGATACTTACAGGCTTAAAAATATTCCATGCATAGACTTAGATTTTTAAAATACAAGCTGAAATGCTGAAAACTTTACCATACCTTGGTCTTCCAAATTTCTCCTTTGTTTTTCCCACATGTCTGTTAGAACCCTGCCCGTCCCATTGATGACTGCTGCTCTTCTCTCCTTCCAGAGCCAAACAGTGGGTGAAAAAATTGGTCATCTTGACCGCCTCAAGTGAACCATCCAATGCTGTCGCTGCCAAAGAGCAAAAGCATGCTGGGAATTTGATTCTTCACCGTAATGCATGCTCACATGTATTCTACTTGATTTCTTAACAATAAAAAAAAAAACAGAAGATAACTGCGTTATTATAGTTTATAATCACTGACACAGATGCATGGAGGCACGCGTGTCTGCATCGACCACAGTCACTTCCACACATTGGATTTATTTTCTGTTTTGTTTATCTATGACACGCTATAATTAAAAACACCGCTGCTCAAGATATAATTATACCTGCTGGGATTTTGGGTGGCTTGATTTTAATCAGAGCTGCAACTGGAGACCATTTCACATCCATATCTCTAGATGGGCTTTGGTCCTGAGGATGCAAAGAAATACCAAATGCCTGAAACTGACCTTGTAATTCAATGACATAATGCCCTGCAGCAGTTAAACAGGCATGAAGAAAGAAGGGGTTACGTGTAAAGCTAAAAATGTGCACAAAGATGAACAGAAAGAAGACAGGTTTCCAGGCTAGTGCTCTTCCTTGTGCAGCCTTGAGTCCAGACCTTTTGTATTATTTATGCCATCATAACAAATAAAACATTCAGTTCAGATTCAAATGGCAGTTGACAATAACATTTCCTTATTAGCGAGGTGCCTAATTTGATGGCTAATAAACAATCATGTTCAACCCAGCCTACAAATCACATTTCAGTAAATCACCTGCTGTTGTGACGGTGCCATCTCTGTCTCTTTCAGCCAGGCTTCTGAAGGGAACTGATAAATCTCGAGCCAAACGGCACCGTTACCTAAAGGAGAGGTAAATCTTATGTGGATACGTCTTTTAATGTGATATATTTAAAAAACGTAATATAAAGTAATATAATGTCAATAACAGCTCAAAAAGAAAGTAAGTCCTTACTTACAACTCATTGACGCGGCGCCGTAATTTCCACCTTCAGACAGTTCAAATGTCAAGCAAATGCTTCTTTTGTTGATATTTTCCTGAGGATGAAATAATTTTAAATATTTTCTTTTTTAATTCGTTCCATTTGTAAAAGTATTACATTTATACACCTATATAAATATACACATTGTTTGGCAAATTATTAAAAATAGAACAACACGACTTGATGTATCCTCAACATTCTGTAGGCTTTCTGTAGGATAGGATTTCTATACGCACCATGATGTTAAGAACACTAAGGGGGTGAATAGCTCCACAGTGATATGCAAAGACTCTGGCAACACCTGCAGTGGAAGATGAAAACAAAACAGACTTCAGTATTCATTCATTCATTTCATTTTCTATAGCCTAAAGTCACAAATTACAAATTTGCCTCCGAGAGCTTTACAGTCTGTACACATGCGACATCCCCTATGTGCCAAAACCCTCACATCACCACAGGGAAAACGCCTCAAAAGGATAAATGACACATCCTTCTACAGCTGGGTGTTATTGTCTCAGTACACTACAGTGTACGGAGAGAGACGTACGACCCACCCATATCATCAACAGTGCCCAGCAGGTAGGCTGGCTCAGCCGTTCGCGTCATTTGAATAGACGTAATTTCCATTCCGTCCTGCTGCCACTCTGCAGCACACGTCAGGGAAGATGCGCACCACACGGACAAGCCCCGGGAGTGACCCAGACTCAGGTACCTGCCATCTTTCGAGCACGCCAGGCAATTGGCGCTCACTGGAAGCTGACAGATAAGTAAAAGATGTTAAAAAAAGAAAGAAACATTATTCAAAATATATTAGACTGTTTAAGACGGGTATTATTGTAATATTGTTGTTTTAAGATCTCTGTCAAGAGCTATTGGCAGAACCTGTGTTGCACCGGACGGTTCCAAACCGGGTGTTTTCCTTCTGAATGTGTCTGTTTTGTGGGTTGATTCCATTTCTGAGTCCAAGTTACTAAAAAAAGAAATGCATGCAAAGAAGCAGTTTTCTTTTGTTAAGAAAATAATCAGTTACACATATTAGTATACCCAATTAGGAGTACATATCCAGCATTCACACTGGACAAAAAATATTTTAAATTCCATCTATTCAAAATGGATATTATACATTTTTTCGTAAGTAATTCTACATAGTAGTTAAATAACAAACATTATTGTGCAGAAAATAATTAACAATAGGGCTGCAAAGACAGACTGTACAGAAAGTACAGTGGTCAGTATGAGTCGACTAGTAAATGTAGTAAACACCCAGCGATTACAGCATACAAATAATAGTAACAACAAATTCAATGTAAGTAATTCTATATCGATGTAGAAATTCATTGGATCACAACACATTGAGTCAGCTATCGCTACATGCAGGCTACTTCCGGCGGAGCAAACGACATAACGTTAACTGACGTTAACTCTTTTTCACGCCACACACCGGCTTAGTAAGCGACTTTTCGTTAGCTGTGAAATAAAACATAAGTCACCTGGAAATGGAAGTAATAGTAATATACTTTGAGCCAGCAGTCTTACCTTGAACTGTCGCTCCAGAAGGAAAGTGTACGAGGGTCGTCATGACAACGGTTGCTATGTGCATTTGCTCATGGAGGCCTGCGGAGCTCCTGGTAATAAAAGTCTTTACAGTCAACACTGGTGCCATTTAGTTTTTCATTTGCTACTTTTGGCAGTTGGATTTTGTTTGTTTTCCAACGTAGCGTTGATCGTGTCGGTCTGCTTTACGGTTAGGATGCTGTCACGGATTACCAACTTCCGGTATCAGTCATACCGGAGCTCCAAGATCGATCCGCGCAATTTGAGGCTTTTTTTTTAGCGGGTTGCCAGTTTGTGACAAACCCCCCAAACCCCTCTGGCACTAGGTAAAATTCAGTGCTACACGTCATCTGTCTAACTACGAGCTATGTCGGTTCACACACATACCAGCAAATGCAGATCACAGTATAGATTCGCAAACAACTGCACTGAGGGAAAATATTGTGATTAAAAAAAACATAAATCATATGATCAAAGAATGAAAAAAAAACTCAAAAGAGAAAGGCTCAAGACAAAAATGTTATGACTGATGTTTTTATTCCTTTGAAATTTGCACAAAAAAAAGAAAAAGAGAAGACATCTGTAAAATGCAGTTCATAAAACATATACTCTCTTCTCGGACTCCTCGGTGACCAAGATCAGGCGTTCCCTTCAGCAGGTATAGTAGTACAACTACAAAACACTTACTCTGCAGTAGTGGTGCCGTGTCAATATTCTGTCCAAAAAAACAAAAGACTTCACGGACCTTGTAATTAAGACAGCACGGATAAATAAAACTCATTTAGTGATTTTGGAAGAAATGTTTTGTCCGACCATTGATTTATTCATCCTACGCACACAACCCACGTATGATTATGGTCTCCATCAAACTCAAATAACCCACAGATAATGATGGTCTTTAAACAAGTACTTGACCGGTTCCCTCCTTGACGCCTTGTAATAATTACCACCCACAAGATGTCTGGGATGAAGTATTTCAACAAAGTTCTCTGTGTGCTTAAAATACAGCCGGAATCACTGTACGACCATCCAATGAAACTTCTCCATGTGCTTGTAGCGACGTCAGATAGCACGTCAACAGGAACACCAGCGGCAGCAGAAACCAAAGTTTCCTAATGATAAATAACTGAGCACACATCTGAACATTTTTATGAAAACAAGGAGTACCAGAAGGTTTACAAATGCAACTGATGAATGAGCAACGGTGTCACAGCCAATCGCATTAGATTTTTGTTGTTTTAAATCACATTATGAAACATCTCCTTTTAATTTCAGTACTATTCAGTTGGTGGGAGAGCCACTGTTGGCATTCATTTGAACAGAGGACTAAGACTAAGACAGCGAACAGGAATATAAGGCAGACTACCAATGTGTGTGTGTGGATTAGATCTCCTTGTTGATATTGGCAGTTTGAAGATTTTGTACTATAAAAGTGTAACATTAAGGCTTTTCATGTCATTGACTGCGTGATAACATTCTGAAAAAAACCACAAGGAACACTTACAATCTGCAAGGAAATTAAGCTAGTCTGCTGTCCCCCATTTCAGACTGGGTTTAGTGCAAAAAAACAAAATCAAATGGACAATGATTATTAACTGGAAACTAAACAAATAAACCCTCCAGGCTCGAAACAGTACCACACCTCTTTGCAATAACCCCATTAGCTCTCCGCAACTGCGTAAGGACAGACAGTTACGTAACCTGTTCGGCAAACCTTTGAGCTGCTCGCCAATCAAGCTGCTTGAAACGCACAAACACTTCAAATCGGACCTGAGAAGCGGAGGAGACAGACAGCACAGAATAAAAAAGGCAGGTGGTTTAAGATTAAATAGATCAGTAGTGCTAAGGAAGAGAAAAAGACACTTCTATGCGGCGGGTTAGAATACTGTGAACTAAATGTGGGGCCCGATAAGCATTTGGCAATGACTTTGGGGAGGAAATAGTCCTTCACCAAATTATTGCGACAGTCATCAAGGCCAAGCGAGTTGGTCCCATTACCAGTCACTGAAAAGAAAGGGGTCTGGTGAATAAATACTTTACACAGAAGTGCATTTGGGAGATCGCATATACTAAATCTTAACATTTAAAACCAATCGAAAAAGTAAGATCTTAACGAGAAAGTACGGGGCCCTTACAGGCTGGATTGCAAAAACATCCTCATTTTAATACGTCACTTTATATAAAACTTAAAATATTTATTTCTGCCAATCACTAGAATGACTTCACTTGTTTCTTATCAAAGAATTTGATTAAAAATCTTGATTTTTTTGTTTTTGTTTTTTACACAGGGCTGCTTCAGTGGAGTATCAATGATGAGGCAACTTTGATATGGAATTAAAAAATTACACTGCATGTCTTTAGATCTATAAAAATGGAAAGGGGAACACTGCCAAGAGCAATGTTTGACCATGTGTGTAACAAAAAAAAAAGAAAAGTAAAAGTCATTTGCTACATTCTTAAATATTTCCATTGAATTGGCATACACCGTTACTGGTTTTAACAACGTTGCAAAAACCAAGAAGAGCGTTCCATAAAAAAAGAAACCGATGAAGGGGAGAGCCGATGCTACGAAGAAGCGCGAGAGACGTCGTAGTCTTTGATCAGCTGTTTGATGTAGGACAGTTTCTCATGGAGATATTCGCAGCGTTTCTTCTCTTCCCGGTAGCCAGGGAACTTCTACGGAGAGAGAAGAGAAAGAAAAAAAAAGGTTTTCACACCAGTTCCATCGGTCTTCATCGGACCACACTCATCTGCTGGACTTGGCCATCACTTTTTTTTGGAAGGAGACTCTTTGGAACCTTCAGGATTTGTATCTGATTTTGAGCTGAATCCCACCCGGCGGCACTGATGATAAACATGACAATGAAACAAAGCTTCTTGCTGGTGTTTTCATTTACTTATATACAGTAGTTCATAAAAAGGCATTGGCCTCAACTTGAGATTTTATTTTATAGCCAGATAAAAGATCCTCAACGGTGATTATAAATAATATGTAAGTCTCTTAACTACTGCATAAAAAATAACAAACCATTTGAATATTTGACCTACCTTTCGATACTTGTTGTACTTTTCAAGAATCTGGTCTTCCATTATCTAAAATGATACCAAACACAATTGTATAAAACAATAGTACGTATTGTTTTTCCAATGCACGCCACATATCAGATCAGATCCGGTGGTAAATAAATACCTTATATTCTTGTGTGCCAGGGGACAAGCTTTTGATCTTGGATCCTAACTGAACGAACATGTGAGTTATGGTGGCGATCCGGGAGTGGAGGTCTTTGTATTCATCATACTCTGCACAGAAATCCTCCTGGTACCTCCTACGTTGCTCCAAAGTCACGATGGTGCCATATGTTCTAAGAGAAAGACGCACAAACGAGAGGCCGTTTCCTCAAACGTTCTTTAAATGCAGCACCTCTCAAGGACACAAGATGGCAGCACGAAGATACAGATAAGCTCGACATTTTAAGTGCTATTTAGTACGACGTTAGGATGCAATACGTCTCAATGCACCGTGATGCCCTTCAGCGTTACTGAATACTTTTCAAAAACCCCTCTGTGCTGTGAATGTTTGAGCAAGGTGGTCAGAACTCAAAGTGCAATATCCCGTCAAAAGTCCCAACTGAATGCATACTGCAGGCAGTGGTTTGTACTTTGAGCGGGTAACTACAGTATGTACAATAGAAAAAGGGGATTTAAAACGCAGCTGAGGATAAAAAGGTACGGGGCGTATTGCACTTTCCATACCATTCATCACCACCGGAGACAACTCTTTATTACATGTTTTGGGAGGAACAAGTTATGGATGTAAACATTTGCAATACATACAAAATAAATAATTAAAGTCTATCTTGTAACACGACCAGTCGCTGTAAGCTCTGAAGAATGTTTAGAACATGTTTACACTCACAGCACATAATCCGGCTTCTCCTCAGAGGCCGCAGCGTGTGTGATGTCAGGATCTGGAATAAAAGCACAAGATAACGAAAATGGCGTCGGCTTCCACAGCTTTAATACAGTCATCTACATGACACGTTGTTGTCTGAATGTTAGGCAATGTATATTTTTGTTTTGCGAAACGCAGCATGAGTGTGTGTGTCTGTGTGTGTGTGTGTGTGTGTGTGTGTGCGCGTGTGTGTGCGCGGGTATCAGGAGACCTGCCAGCTGAGAGACGCAGAGCAGTGCTCGGGCTGTTTGTCGAGTCAATCAGCCACATAACACACGGACGACCCCAGAGAATGAGGTTAAGGGAGTAAATACAGTTATTCTCATGAGATAATACTGTACGCAGACCTCACACACAGTCGCAACCGGCCATCGGCTCACAGTCTGTGTGGTCATTGTGTTATTTTCACTATAGAGGAGGGAAACCAGCGGCATGGAGATGAAGCCACAGATGTGATATTCAGACAAAAAGCCAATTTGGTCACATCCACAAACTTTCTCAGAGTGCCCACGTGGACGTGAAGACGGAGAAAATATTTAATTAACAAAATCTGAAATGTGGTCAAAATCGACAAAACCTCTTCCTCACTGTGTCGGCTTTCAGGATGCGACCAAACACTACGAATGCTAATATTAATCGAGAGATCAGTCTACTTGAAAAAAAAGGGGGGGCTTACTGTCAAGTTTGTCCAGGTTCTGCTTGAGATCAGGACTCGTCTCCAACCATTCAGAGGCCTTGTTGTCTTTTAAGCGCTCCCGCTCCTTGTCTTTGTGCTTTTTAGATTTCTTCTTCTTGTGCTGGCTGTTGGCCGGCTGCTGGTGGGCGCAGTCGGAGTCCCTCTGCGTTGGCTGGCGGCTGCTCACTTTGGGTTCTCGATCTCTGCTCTCTGAGACAGGTGTGTCAGAGGCGCTTGTCAGCTTGGGCATCACGGGAAAGCCCCCGTGGCCCCCCGGCGAGCCCGCTTGGTTACCAGTATGGTTACTTGTCCGTTGAAACTCAGTCTTTGTGAGGAAACCGGGGCTGAGCATCGGAGCTGCAACGTCGTGTCCTTTGTTGTTTAACAGTCCGTTCGCCGTGGGCTGCTGTTGCAACTTTTGGTCCGCTGGTCTTTGTCTCTTCACAGTTGGCTTTTCCAATAAGTCAAAAGGCACAGGACGTTTCTGGAAGAAAAAAAAAAAAAAAGACAGAAAATCAATAATGGCATTTTTGCAGACTCCCTCTGTAGAGTGAGAAGTCATTGATCATCAAAAATTCAACAAGACAAAAGACAGTCTGTACTGTTGTGAAGTTGATGTAAATATGTTATATTACAGGTTTTTAAAGTTTACTGCAAAAATATAACGGCCCTTTACCGCCGCAGGATTCTTTGCTGCGCTGTGCTGTAGTGTCGTATCCTCAGATGTCTTTAGCACGGACACATTTGCTTGAAGATTCCTTGGTTGATGTCCAATGTGTGGCTGCAACTTCCTGTTGAAGAAAGTTCCCTTGGTTAGACAAAAAAACATTACCAAAGTTTTCAATTTAACTGTCATTACTGCATGCAGATTTACAGGAGAACATACATTTTTTTTCTTGGTTTCTTATTGTTGATTAGCACTTCTACCAAAATGTGTGTGACTGAGAAAAGAAGAAAACAGAACAACCGGCACGGCTTTCTGCCTTGAAATGTAAGATTATATTGTTTTTTTGTCCAATTAGCACTTTGTTAGCAACAATCAACACAAAGACGTATTGTTAACGGGAAGAGACGATTGCATGTACACTGTAACCCCCCCACAGAGAAATGAGCTGTTCACGGTGAGATCATTCATTCTAGGTTTGTTGCAATAGCAGAATGTGTTTGTGTCTCTGACCCACCTGGCCAGCATCCTGCTGATGTGCTGCCTCTCCTCCTCGCTGTAGCCGGGCCAGTCCCTCTGCACATGCTTGTAGAAGTCATCCCTCAGCAGGTAGCTGCTGTCTTTGGGATTCACTCTTGCCACCTGAAATAAAATATCCGGTATTCAAATTGTTGAATTAAATACCTTTAAAATAAAATGCTTTGATGTTATCTCTGATTATGTGAATGAATATACTGGAAATTGACCAGTCTAGAATTTAATAAATGCCTGACGAAAATGAAATACCCTCATATATTTTGTCAACCAACACATTCCAAATTTATGTTATCAGGATACATTCATAGAAACAGTGTTTATGTTTTTAAAAGAAAAAGGGTACTACAAGGAACTTTATTTTGGAAGTCCTGTTGACAAAACCACCAGAAAATCATGTAATTTAACTAATTTAACAGTTCAGTCCTGGTTCTCCCGTGCCTCCGTTCCCTCCGGGGGGCCCATATGACCCTTAACTGTAATAAGTGGGTACAATATCAACACGTTCACTAACTGACGTGCTGAAAGTGGCACATCCACATTCCTTAAAAGCAAAACCCATTTTTTTCTTTTTTAAATTCAGTTCCCAACAGAGTCTCAGGCTTTAACCTCCTCTGTAATCTCATCAGACTGACTTTCTCAGAGGACATCTATCTTTCTGGGGCCGCCTGACAGAGGGGCCCGCCCCACTGCAAACACAATCTCTGCACAGACAATTACAGCATCGACCTAATTACACACACATGCACGGACACGAAAACCACATGCAGGCGCACACATCAACAAGCGCACGGGCAGTAAATAGTCAGACAGGCTCACACACACACACACACACACACACACACACACACACACACACACACACACACACACACACACACACACACACACACACACACACACACACACACTATAAATCATAATTTAAGAATTGCAAAAAAATGTTTAGATCCCAAGTTTTATTTAAAGCACCGTTGCATTATTTTTAACAAAATGCTTTTTTAATTGTGTTCAATGGATTTTACAATTAGTTAATGGTTAGCTTTTATCAATATGAAACGTATGAATCAACAGAAATTGTAGTGTTTGTTAGCAAATTCGTTTTCAAGACTGTTATGATTCTGCAGGTCTTACAAATGTACAAAACCTTAATGAGCAACCAATTTCTTATGCATGCAAGTGTTCATATGCATTGCAATATGTTAATTTCCGCTCACCTCCTCCAGCGTAGCGCCCAGCTCGGTCTTGTCCTTCGGGCCGGCTCTTTCTCGCTCCAGCCACAGCAGCAGCTCTGGTTTCCTGTAGGGCTTGAGGGCCAGGAGGTGGATGATGCGCTCCCTCAAGGGCTTCTGGGTTGGCGTGGCCACGCCGCCGTTCTTCCTGTTGTTGGTGGACGGCTTGTGGACGCTGCTGTCTGATGCAGACAGAGGAGCTGGCCTCTTGTGGAGCTTGACACATTTAGCTGGACACACAAAGTAAAAAGGTAGATAGAGAGAAAACAAGACGTGTAAGTGACACTGAAGTTGCATTCGAACGGCTTTGCCCCTAGAACGGGTTGAAACTATTTGTTGCTCTGCAGATTTCCTCCAAAACCATTCTTTGCCCCTAAAATTAGTCAAAACAATTAAAACAAGAAATTGAATCTTAGGGATTTCATGAAATTTGGAGAGACTGAAGCTAATTGGAACTGATTTATAAGCCCTGAGCAAGGAAACTAAAACAGGACTTCAGTCAAATGTGTCACGCAAGCTTTTAAGCTTTTAAAAAACAAAAAAGTTCTATGGAGAAGGTCAAACAAAAGCTGACGAGAGTCAAAGACAACCACATTTTACAAGTCTCAACCTTTTTTTAATCTTTTAAAAAGTTGAACATATACAACAACTGGATGACTCGGCTAATGGGGGCGACATGCGTCTAATATCCTCCATTGACCTTTTGCTCGGCTCACACGTACATGTTGGCCAGCAGATGTAAACACCCCAACAATTATTTCCTTACATCTCTGCTGCAGACAGACGGAGCAGTGAAAGCTATCTCTCTGTGCTAATCCCATTACAGATTAGTCTTCCAGTTGAAGGTCAGAGTGGGGCAAAGCTAGAGAAAAAGAATGCCGTCCTTTCAACCACAAAAAGTATCTCCTGCCAAGTGATAATGAGGCTATGCGTGACCGTTACTCTACTAGCAGCCATAAACACTGATAAAAATACACAGGCGTAGGTAGTATTTATGATGTGGCGCATCAGATGCTTTGCGTTTAGGCTTTGGCCTGGCTGATAATCTGTTCATGAGTAGCCTACTTCCTCGGGCTAAAAAGGGGAATGTAGAGTGAAGGTATTAAATGTTTCCATTTGGCCAACTGTGTTGCCAAGTCATCTTTCTCTGATGTTACACAATGAACAGTCTACGTTTGGTCTCAACCACCCAGTTTCCTCTCCTCTTCAGCTCCAGCACACAAGCCGAGAAGCATTATTACATAACAGCGGCAAAGGTTGGGTAAGAGGGAAAGGCTTCCCAGCTCATGTTTCCTCTCATATCATTAATATGCTGCACAGTATAATCATGCCTGAGACACATTAACACCACGGCAAACACTGCATGAAATGTGCTGCCTGCCCAAACTAAATTGGTGCATGACCCCTTGTAAATCTTTGTTATTCAGTTTCGTGGCCTATAATCCATTTGGCTAAAGTTGTTGTTAAAACTACAACAACAACAACAACAACTGGTAACAGCCCTAGAGAGCAAATGTTTAATGTTTATCAGCCAAGTTTTAGAGATACATCAAACTACATTTTCGACAGAATAAACAGGAAGAAAGTAGCTTAGCTTTCACCTCTGGAATGACGCTTAAAAATAGATGTTGCCTTTGACCAATAAATAACCTGTACTTCCCATCGGAAAACCTGACAAACAAAGGCCAAAAAATGTTCACATGTGAATGAAAGAGGTGAGTTAGTTTGTTGCCTTATTTTAATATCCTAACATACGGCCTGCACATCTGGTCTCATTTCACATCCAGGTAGAAAATAAATATCTGGTTTCCAGCAATAAACACAGAATGATTTTCTCATGTGAGGCACATCTTACAATTGCTTTTATTGGTAGTATATTTCTATTTCTGTTTTTTTTATGAGATCAGTGAATCCATATTCAATTTGATCCCTCTCCACGCTTACAGCTGTTTGGCCTCTCCCCAATGAAAACATGTGTCATGCTATGATCTCGTGCTTTTGCTCCTTCAAAAGACATCCAGTCTCTTCTTACTTGGATGCGTGGCGCCGGGTTTGATCTCAATGGCGGAGCGGCTCCAGCTGTCCTTCTCCACCTGAGACATCCTCTCGCGCGTCATCTGGTAGGAGTCGTCGGTGGCGCACACCGTGATCTTGTCCTGGATGGTGCCTTGACCTTCCAGCTGCTCGCGGCCGTCGCTGCGGATCAAGAGCACAGGGCCATTGGACCACGCGGCTTTCTGCCGGGCCGTGCAGTAAACACTGTGAAGACGTGGATTTCGGGCGGCACACCCACGCGGCTGCCGTGCAGAATGGAGTGGCTTTGTGGTGAGGGCTGGCTAACGCAGGTCTGTGGTTACCGTATGTTATGTCACACACTAGATATAGCTCTGCAGTCCGCTGCATGCGAGAACGCCACATGAACGAGTTGGTTCAGAGCAGGAAGGAGCCCGTGGAAAAAAAACGCTGGGATTAGTTGCAACTTAAGTAAAAAACGTTTGCTACAAGAACCTGGTCCGCATTAATGAATAATAATAAATCAAAAGGTTTACTATGAAGTCAAATATATATTTTGTTCATATCTAAAAAAATAGGAGCCTTTTGGCCCTTATCCTATATTCATAACACAATAATAAACCCTCTAAATATCAAACGCATGTGGGGACAAAGCGAGGCGGAACTAGTCCGCACTGTTGCGTCGCCTCGACCTCAGCAGCTGACTGGAGCCGGAGCTTTGAGTTCAGACCACAGTTACCCATCTGGCAGCAGGAGGCAGCAACAGAGTATTACTCTCAGTTTCCTGGCATATCCACTGCACAAACAAGGCATCGCAGGTCCCAGTAATAAGAGGGCCAGCTCAGAAACATACAGGGATTTTAAACGGCTCCATCCTGAGCGAGCTAACCGTTTGTCTTGATCCCCTCAGAGACATGAGCGAAAAGACAGATGACTTATGGAGACAACGCAGGGCACCGTCTGGGGTCACATGGCCACAAGTCGATCAGCTCAAACACACACGACATCGACGATTGTCGTGACTTGGCTAATTACACGTTTTCCCTTGCTGATCTATGTGCAGAAGCTTGATGTGGGGATCAGGATAAAAGTAGGGCGATGTTTTAAGAGACCAATTATTGAATAAGTACTTGATTTACATTTTATTGAATGATCATATAGTCGGTAAAACAGGAGCTTTCCATGTTGAGAGATGTAGAGCCCAAGAATAAATAATAATACAATGAATAATATAACAACTTCAACCCAGCCTCCTGTCCGGTCCGAGTGAGAGACACCTGACACGCGGTTTGCTCCATACCTTGAAACATATTGATGGATGCAGTCAAAGCTGGCTTGAGGTTGGTCTTTGCTGTCGCTGGATAAGTAAAAGGAAAAGACGCGGAGAGCAGAAGGTGACTCTGGCGTTGGAGCAGGGATCTTGATGTACTACACAGAGGAACAGAAGAAATCCAGAGTTTACTAAACAACACACACGCAGGTAGACGATCTTCCGTAAGTGAACAAACAAAAATCACACATAAAGGCTTTTGCTAAACAGATTACGTGTATATATGTGTCCATAATAACACACGATTGAAGAAAATGAAACCAGCCAGTTATTTTAACGGTTTTCTTAAAAACTCGGTCAACTCTGTGCAGGGAAAAGCAATTTCTAAGATAAACTCTGCTGCCAAATGCATCGTAGCCAAGAGCAAAGAGCCATCCAGATGGAAGCTTTGCGCAATCAACATACAGTTGTCCTAAATAAATAGTTCCTTCTAAAATAACACCTCCTCTAAAAGCCTGCTAGTATCTACTAGATGTTGCATTGTTAAATGGAGCGGACATAGCAGACGTGCAGCTAAAAGTAAAGACTCGGCATGTAAAACAAATGGTAACGTGGCCATTGTGATGGATTGAATGTATCCTATTGGAAGCAACCCACGTAATACTTAAGAAGAAGATCGTGGGATGCAACATATGCCGATCTTATGTTCTGGCACATGAAAATAGATCACATAGTTTACAGAAAGGATTGCTGTGTGCATTTTAAGGCAATACGACGGTCATATTTAGCCACTCCTTGGGCGGAAAGTTTGGTATGACGAGAACGCGATATGAAAAGGGGGTTCACCGAAACACTGATGTCCTCTACCAAGACATGTGAACTTGCACAGAAAATAATATGAATATTATGACACTTCCAGAGTAGAGGAAGAAAAGTACATGCACGGCCTGATAATTGTCACTGAAGACAATCTGCAAGATAATGAGAACTCGTGAACATCGGTGGGACTCCAAAGTACTTTTTTTATGTCATAAATGCCTTTGGGACGCACTAACTGCAATCCACCCCTTGCACATCTTGTTTTCATCGCATCTCAACACAGACATGTGCAAATGAGTAACACACACACACACACACACACACACACACACACACACACACAGGATCTAGAGTGAGACTTTGTGACGCTCTGTAACTTTAAATAAATCTCCTTGGGTAAACAGTGTTTTTAAGAGTCCGCTCCACTGAGGCGTCCATGAGATCTCCTGGCAGACTCAGTGGAGCGCAGCAGAGCCGAGGCTGCAACCTCCAGGGCAGACAAATGCACACATGAACACACACACACACACACACACATGCACACGGATGTAATAACAGATCAGGAAAAACAAGGAACAGAGGAAAAGAAGAATCTGCACTGCTTTGACCACTGTGAAAAAGATGTAATTGCACGTCTGTGAGAGCCGAATTCTGAAATACTTCACTGGTATTTTCATTTAGCTTCATGGGACATTTTCAGCACTACACTACAAAGGCACCACAGTAGTTTTACTGTCGGAGCAGGGGAGACGTGGCCACGGAGAAACACAGAGAACTTCGGTAAACATTACGAGTTAAATCTTAGAGCGAAAGGTCAGTGTGCAGAGGATGTTGACACTGTCATCACAGGTATTCCTCACAGTGTCGACGAGGTCACCAGTTACCCAGCGCTCCCATTCTTCACAGTACAGGCAGCTGTGCCATTTGTTTTTTGGGGGGGAGGGGGGGGGTGAAGCAGCTTTAAGCGTAAAGTCATCCTGGGGGGATTTCCTCTACTTTCTCCAGCTGTGTCCCTCGGCTCCGACATGATTCCAACCCGCTCAGTCAGCCCAGCTCATGTCCTCCTGTGTGCGCGTGTACGTGTGCGTGTACGTGACACACAAGCTACACGGGTGGAAAGTATGATCCGAAATGTATGATGTGTAGTTCACACAGTGTTTAAATATTCAACATTTCAATTTTAAAATAAGTCTCCCATGGCTTTTTTCTTTTAATGCATTGCAGTCGAAGACGTTTGTTTATACCATATGCAGTGAAGTGTAACGCTGCTCTGTGATATCGGCCCGGCACAGTGCAACAGGCAGTTGGCGACTAACTAATGAATAAAGCGCAGCATTTAACGACCTAAGAATGCAATTATTGGATTCAGAGGAACACTAACATGCCAACAAATGAATGCTTACGTTCCTACGTATCCAATGGATGTTTGCCATATCAAATTAAGTATGTTGGTGTCAACACACACACACACACACACAATATCCCTCATGCTTGTGCTTTTATTTTCATTACTAATGTAGCTCCACATGCTGCATTACCAAACTGTTTTTTGAATGCGCGTTCAAAACGCTTAACGTCAAATGTCAAGATTCAAGCTTAATCAAAAAGATTTTGGTACATCACATTTGCTGAGGATTTGATGTTTGAGGCAGACATGTGGTGAACCCATTGTCACTTTAAATATCTAAAAATGCCGTAGGATCAATCTGATCTAATAATGTAGTAAATACTGTCCAGCCCACATTGAGCAAGGTGGCCCTTTGCTCTCAGGCTGATCTTAACAGTTCCATCAGACGTTTTGGTGGAAGTGTGCAACAAAGACGTTGGCTCTCTTCTCTTATCAGCGAGCTGCACATGTCTTTACACGCAGGCTTTCACCACAGGAATTCATGCTCACTATATATGGCTGAGCTGTGATCGCACTGAAAGATAGAGACCAGCTTGCTCAATGCATGTGTGACATTACTTACGATTGAATGAGTTTGAGATTAGGTTGCCAGTGCAGAACACCAATGGTACACGCATAGGAGTAGGAGGCGGAAACACAGAGCAAGGCTGGTCAGTGGGATTATTTCTCATCATTAGACAGTTTTGTTAACATTTCACGAGATGATAAAAAGGTACTTGATGACCACTCAGCCATTCCCATTAACTAGATTATAATAAAGCCTTTATATTTCAACATCCAACGTGGTGCGACTAATAAAGTTGGCGGCACCAAAGTCGGTAACCCCCCTGGCGGGCCGCACCGGATGCACCGGGCCGATTTCCCCCGGTTTTGAGACCCCTGGTCTAGGCCATTTTATTGATTTCACGCTTTTTTTAAATTAGTCTTTTAACTATTGGATTAGTTGTGCAGTCAAAGAAACAGCGGCTTGTCAGCGCTTCAAAAATTTAAATTTCCCTCCAGTACAATCCGAGGATTTGAGATAATCAAATTCCTACGAGTGCTGATACGATTAGCCGACAAAGGACTTAACCGATACAACAAAAAATGAACCCTGAACCCTTTTCATTCTCAATGAATATGTTGACGTGGCTCAAATAAATACACGTGACATTATAGTTTGGGCTCGTAGTGACTAACACGCTGAACTAAGTGGGTGAACAAGGCTGCCAAACATCCAAACATCAGCATGTTAACATTGTTGTTGTGATCACGTTATCATTCCCCCAATCCTAATATATATATAATATTTAGATTCCTTGTTGGGGTCTAGTCTCACTGCTGTAATCAATGTTTTTGGTTGGCAAACCATCACTGAAATGCTGCTTATGAAATGTAAAAATGTATGTCATTTTAAATTGAATAAATCATGGTTTTTGATTGTAGTTCACAAGCAATCTGAAGAGCAAGCTGCCTCCTAGCAACAATTACAATAAACATTAATTGCAGTTATCTCCCAAAACAAAAGGGAAATAATACGGTCGATGTCTATTTGGCTGTTGAATTGAGACGGTACAATTTCCTAAATGGAAAAGTTTCACCGTCCACCTAAATGCCGATCATGAGGCTTACTTTAAAATAGCCCAGACAGACGGTGAGGAGGCTTGTTGACTTGTTTGAATTTCACTCCCAATTAAACCCAACCTGCGAGTGTGATTTCCTGTGAGGTATCGGTTTGTTGGAAGGTTGAACTCAGCATGGTTGAAACTTTTTTTTTCACAGTGCGAAAGCAGTGAGTTCACGCGTTCTGCTTTGAGAAGACCCGGGAAGAGCTGAAGTGAAGTAAAGCACTTCCAGGTGAAAATTGAGTGTTTTAAGTAACCGATAAATAAATTGTTGATAGAAAGCCTCTGAGTGACAACAGCTAACGAAGTACGGACTCTGTGTTTGTGCTGTGTGGCGTCACAGGATTCCAGCTGTGCACCGGGCAGCACAGGCCGGCATTAGTCCAGTGGTGGCTGCTTGTATGACCTCGGGGGGGCGACTTAAAGCCCCCCCGCTGTGCAGACTACAACAAGCACTCTCGCTCCCAGACACTGGGGCATCAATGCTTGGTGCATTCTCCTGAGAGGCACACATGGCAATTCAAATACAGGAGAGGCGCTTGTTATAATAATGAAAGATAATGAAATATTTATTGTCCTTCTTGCGAGTAAAGCAGCTCCTTGCTGCTGATCTTTGCGAATGTTGAAGGAAAGAAAAGAAAATGGAAGCAACAACATCCATTAGAAGTAATTAGAAATATTGTCCAACACTTGGAAGTGACTGACGACCTCATTAATTCCCAGTGACCCTGGAAGGTCAACAGGCACACCCAGAGAAGTGTGTTTCAACATACAGTACAATAGCTTCTTTGGCCCCTGGTGCCAACTAACTCCACGCATTCACTCCCAGACACGGCAATTTAAACCACCCCGGGCTCGCTTAACATTCCCCCTTCTCCTTCTGATTGAGGAAGCTACGACAGCCTCCCCCTCTGGTTGATTAGTCTTTTTAATTTTTCCTTTTCTGCAGAAAATGTCAAAACGTTACTTCTAACTACAGTGCTACCAATCCCTGTCCAAGCATCGCTCTTGGCGAATACCTGTGAGTCTGTTAGGAAAGAGTCATTCAGTTTTCTCCATCTGCAAGCGTCACCATTTTTGCTTCATTTGAGTCGTTGAGATTCTTCTCTGAGTGCGACGGACTCGAACGGCGTTGAGAGGTAAATGAAAATGATTTGAAGACTCTTTACGGACAAACAAATTCAACCGAATCAAATAGATTTAATGAGATGTTACCGTTTCACTGGCGTGACCGGGCTCGCAGGAGAGAAACGTCAATCGCTCGATCACTCTAGTTAGCCTCATTAAGTCTTCCGCGAACTGAACACTCCCTCCATTTCACACATGCATTAATCACCACAGCGTCATTACCTCAGGCTCCCGAGAGTTATTGGTCATGCTCTTTTTATATCGATCGTTTTGGAAAACAGGAACAAATGTGAAGACATTTTAACTTTTCACCCCAAGAGCTTTATGTAAGAGAACGTAGGAGCAGTTTACAGTTTGGTAAGTTGATACCTGCAGTTCTGAATGGCACCTCTGTGTATAAACCGGAAAGACTAGTGTGTACAGAGCGATCTGTTATTGTGTGGTTAAACCCCTGCAAACGGGTGCCTGCAAGTAGGCGTGTGTCTGTGAATTTCTAAAAAAAAGGAAAACTGTGGTATTCATAACGTCGTGCACGTGGACATTAGAAAGGAATCTTTTAGAAGTTAAAAAAATATTTTTGTAAAAAAAAAAAAAAAAAGGTTAAAAAGGTTTTGAATCCTTGTAGACATTAAGTCAGAGCCTGTAACCACAGCGTCGGCTGTCCAATCCCCGGCTGCTGTCCCATTATCAAAGTGTCCTTGAGCGAGACGAGTTAAATACACAGGTCAAATGTCGTTTATGTAGCTGTATGACCTGCACTAAAGCAACAACAACAACAAAAAAAGTATGTATCTTAATGAGCCATTGTTCACTTCCGACTGTCATAAACGTCTCCACGCGCTGAAGACGCAGGACAGGCGAAGCTCATTTTCCTGCCTTCCTCAAACTATAAAGTCGATTGAACAAAAACTGTGAGAGACTGCTGTCGGTGCGCAGGGCTTATGTTTCCTGCTGGCTTTCGGTTGAATGTGGGGTCTGGGTGTAGATCTCATGCAGGCTATTGTTTCCACATCCTCTGCAGCCTGAGTAATGGCCCTCTGAAAACAGGCGGCCTTTTGTTCTGGCCTCCTCGGCTCCAGAGTGGGATGCCACGGCACGGCTTCCCCTTTCTGGTTGATAGGAGGAGAGGGAGGAGGTGCAGGAGGAGGGAGAGAAACCTGTCGCCACCGCCGGTGTCTGTTATCAGCAGGAGGAAAGTCACTCTGGGCCCGATGCTAATGCAAACCGTGTGCATGCGTGTGTGTGTGTGTGTGTGTGTTAATCCAGCGAGAGCAAAGAGAGTGGCTCAGCTCCAGCTCTTCTCACCAGGGTGTAATCAGCCTTACTGCCACTCATAAGGGCTGAGGAGGAAGAAAGGCCAAAGTCTAGCTATCAGACAAATATCTCTGCCACCAGCTTAGAGACACACACACACAGGTTGAGACGGCTAGCCACCGCCACCCCTCAGCCACCCCAAACACAACTTCTCATGACAAACAAAAGAGACAAATCGTTCCCAGGGCCGCAAGTTGACACATGCCATTTAAGAGGAGTCCCCCCCCCCCACTCCCCAATGGAGGACCCCCATACGCAACACAATAGTGGGTCTGTGTCTCCGGGCCGGCCGGAGGAGCGAGGGAACGGGCGGACGGTAGGGAAAGATTTTTTGGGTGCTTTCGCGTGCGTTTCTGATCCAACCGTCAATTAGTCAACGCCGCGAGCAAAGCACTGTCTTCTCCCTAGCCGAGCTCCACATGCTGGCACGGAGTGATTAATGTGGCTGCCTTTAGTGGGAAACAGTGCATGTAATCAAGCCCCAGCCTGTAATCGCCTCCCATTCCTTTTCATTTGCTATTTCACAGGAGGGACAGCGCTACTGCCAGAGCTGCTCGCTGCAGTATTTGTGGGCATAAATTAGGAGGAGGGGAAATGGAAGGGTGCTGTGCCACCACAAGCATCCCCCGAGGACTCTTCTCCCCCCCCCCCCACCTCCACCCTCCAATGCCAAGAACGATAAGTCTCTGGCAGGTGCCACAGGGCCAAAGACTTCAACCATTTTTTGGGGGTCAGCATTTTTGACAAAAGCTCCTCCTCGTCTCCATCCAAGCGAGGTGGGTTCCTCGAGAAAACGCTATGTTTTCACACGTGCACGGCCGTACCACGACATGTGTGTGTGTGTGGGGGGGGGGAGGGGGGACAAGTGCCCTTTTATGCCTCATTAGCTCACAGTGTCACAGGACACGTTCCTCAGCCAGCCAA
Source organism: Gasterosteus aculeatus (assembly GCF_964276395.1). Lineage (NCBI taxonomy): Eukaryota > Metazoa > Chordata > Actinopteri > Perciformes > Gasterosteidae > Gasterosteus > Gasterosteus aculeatus. The sequence goes on along the minus strand of NC_135700.1, from coordinate 17,053,964 downwards.
GATGTGCTCCGTATCTCCAAGCTGCTTAAATCGGACAGAGAGCACATTTTCCCGGAGCAGCCGCTGTTGGATCTCAGGGGGCCACTTGTCGGCGCCTGGCGCTCGCTCGCTCGCTACATAAATATGTAATCCGGGGAAAGGTGGCGAGAGTAAGCTATAATCACAAGGGTTTAAAATAGCACAGTTGGTCAACAATTCCCCCCTTTGTGGTCAAACACAGATTAATGCAATCGGAGCGAAAATAACGTATTTATAACTACTGGCATACACAGCGTTTACAGTATGCTGAAGAGTTGACTGAAAAAAAACAAAAAAAACGGCTGCTTACATTCCTAATTGCGCTAAGTTTTATTAAGGTGTCAAGTACCTTCATTTATGTGTCAGGATGCTTTATGCACAGAGAACCTTTGTACGGAGCATTATAGTGCAGCCATGTAGATAATCGTCCAATTTCTTGACCGGTGTCTTTGACAATTTAGAGTGTGAATCTCCTCCGCCCACAGATGTCCGTTTCAAGTCTACACTTCAAACTTAGGACATCGGTAAATAAGTGAATGTCCATAGTGGAATATTTCCAGTGCTCTCCATTTTAGTCTCCACTCCATTAGACCCACAGCAGGGGAGTTTCTATTATTTTGGGCACAAACAAACCCTGAGGGCAGGCCACAACACATCTGGGCTGACTGTACTCTGTATTGAATTTGGGTGATCCAAAGAGGTTGACAACACACTGCCTGCATTCCCCCGCTCATTGTTATTCAAATCAGAGGAGACAACACACAATCGGAGGGGGGCTCTGGGGATCTCAGCATAGACGCGCACACACACACACACACACACACACACACAAAATAAACTCAAATGCAGACACTCATAGAAAAGTGACAAAGATTCCCTGTCTCCTTCTCCCTCACAGACACACACTGAGACACACAGCCCTTGTGGGATCGTACTCCACTCCTGCTGGGCAAAAGACTGCTGCACAATGGGCAGAGGACGCAGGACAGGAAAAGGGGACGTGGGACATGAATAAATCATGGCTTTAGACCACACAGGACACGGCATAAACACACACATGAAAAAACAACCTGCCACACCCACGTGATAGCAAACAAATAGAGAATGGAGTGCATCGCTTACACACACACACAACTTAGAGAAAAGATGAGCTCGTGCTCTTTTTAGATACACACCGGAGTAAAAGTGGGACTCCAACCTGGGAATGAGCCCGGGAAAATTAGCCGGGCAGAGTTCATGTCATCTGCTATTACTGCAGCAAAATTGTGCCAGCGCCACACACACACACACACACACACACACACACACACACACACACACACACACACACACACACACACACACACACACACACACACACACACACACACACACACACACACACACACACACACACACACACACTCCTGCGCGACCACCAAAAAACACACATTTGTGAATATCTGAGTCAGCGAGACGGGCAAAGCTAATGCCAACTGAAGCCATGATGCATCACGCTGTAATCAAGCGCCTTACGCCATCCCATAATGACCTCTAAACATGTATATGGTTAATAACTTGCCCTGCAATCCCTCAGCCATCGCAGTGACAGCAGTGGTGCAAAGATGGACCGCCATGGTGTAAAACCTCAGACCACGGGGCTGTGGTCTGAAATATGTGTGGACGCCGTATCTAATAGAGCACTGTTTATCTTAAATAAACTAGATTGTGTGTCCATTGAAAAAAAAACTTTTACAGGTACATATACAAGGTGTCTGAATCCAATCATAAAGTCATGTTTTATGAGCGACTACTTCCCTGCACAAACTGTCAAGCGGTGGATCGGGATTGGAGCTTTTTCTCCAAATTGAATGTTTCACATATTCCCGTCGAGGCGTCATGCCTTTGCAGTTGGGATCTACAGAGCCAGAGAAAACAAAAACAGCAGCTGACCAACTGACCTCTGACCTCCAACACCCCGAGCAGAGAACGGCTCTCAGGCTGAAAGTCCTGTGGAATGGTGGCAGCTTGTGTCCAGACTCCACTGAAACTACCTGGATTCATTAGAAAGCCCACCCACCGTGTAAGTAACTCTGCAGATCTTCTGGTAAAAGGGAATTGTACCTTTATTTTGAAAGGGTAAAAAGAGGATGTTTCTGCGTTTTGAATGTGAGCTTAACGGAACTTGTTACTGACAAATGTGAATTTTATTCAAAACTATTCGTTTAATGGACCCGTAACAATAATGGCAAAAAGCTCTTACGGTGGTGTTTTTACGCTGACGTTCAAGGATGGTATTGCATGGAAAGGAAGAAAATAAAGGAGTAATTTCACCAGCAGTAAGTGCCATGTCTCTTTATATGCGGGATCCGTTACAGTAAGAGCTTTACCTCGCCAGCTAACCTGCTGCATCAACGGACTATAACGGACTTTAAGGACATTTTTCACGGATATAAAAGAACGCTCGTACGGAAGAATGGAGAAGGGCAGCGGTGAAAAGAAGACGGCGACGTGGTAGGAAAGAGCAAGAAGAGGAGTAAGGCTAGCAAAATGGAGGGAAACGAGACTACTCGGCGCAGCAAGGATAAAGAGCAACAGATCGAAATCCTTCAAAAGGTAATTCAGGAATACAAGGAAATGATAGAAAAGGAAACCGAACAAGGTGCTGTTAGACAAGAACTAAAAGAGTCTTTGCTTAACAAAAAGGAAATGCTTGCTGAACTGTTGAACGATGACGATGAAAATGCTACAGATTTAGCTAACGTTAGACGTTCGGAACGCGCGCGAGCTCCCACGGAAAAGATGCTAGCTTATCGTAAACAAGAGCAGAGCAAACGTGCTAAAAGACTTGATAGCCTTTATGAACAGTGGAAAGCCCAAGCTCGACAAACACGGCAAGAACTAAAATCTGAACTAACAGAAAGTCGATTGGCATGTCTCGCAGACAATCTGGAAATAAGGAAAATCGAAATCATGAAAGTGTATGAAGAATTGAGAGGGTGCGGCCCGCCCGACACTGAGCTAAGGCGCAAAGTTGATGCTTGTGCTGCAGTAACAGGTGACATTATTAAAATCCTGAACGAGAGGCTAACTGGCGTAAATGGAGAATATGATGCAGAATATGAAGGACAGCGCTTGCACGAGCTACTCGAGCCTGACTATGCCCGGTCCATTTACGGCTCCTCTGCCTCAGCGCTGACTGGCAGTCATCGCTCCACACGTTCAAGTGTAGCAGCCAAGCGAGCAGAAGCAGCGGCGGAGTTAGCTGCTAAGGAGGCTGAATATAAAATGCTAACGGAGGAAGAGAGTCAACGGGAAAAGATCCGAGTTTTAGAGGAAGAGCACAGGAGGGAATTAGAAAAACACAAAGCAGAATTAGAACGGTTACAAGCTGAAAAAGACTTAAAGGCTGCCCAAGCCAGACTTGAAGTATATGACAGAGAAGTGAAAGAGGAATCTGATGCTCAGTCCTTTCAGTCATTTCAGAACCCTATTCGGAACATTCTGCCTGTCGCAATAAATTGTCCTCCTCCTACAATTGTCACTCCATCTGCTCCCATTGATGTATCCGGCCTAGCACAAGCTGTTCAGGACAGCATCGCTATTAACAGACTTCCAATGCCAGAGCCCCCAGTGTTTAATGGCAATCCCATTGACTTTGTTGAGTGGAAGGCTTCTTTTATTTCACTTATAGATAGAATGAACATTCCCACTACCGACAAGCTGCACTACCTAAGGAGATATGTAGGTGGCTCAGCTCACAAATGCCTAGAAGGGACATTCTATCGTAGTGACAGTGAAGCTTACAGCGACGCTTGGAAAAAGCTCAATCAGAGGTACGGCCAGCCATTTATCATTCAAAAGGCTTTTAGAGAAAAGTTATCCAACTGGTCAAAAATACAGTCAAAGGATGCTGAAGGATTGAGAGACTTCTCAGATTTCTTAAATGCCTGTCTGCAGGCCATGCCCCATGTAAAAGGTTTAAACATCCTAAACGATTGTGAGGAAAATCAGAAGTTGGTGCGGAAACTGCCAGAGTGGCTAGCCTCACGATGGAACCGGCAAGTAACATTGCGTCTCACGGAGGGAAAGGATTTCCCTAGCTTCAAGGACTTTGCCAAGTTTATGTCTGTGGAGGCCGAAATCGCCTGCAATCCAGTCACCTCTTTCCTCGCTCTCCATCCACCTGATGGTTCTGGTCAAGAAAAGTGGAGCACAAGGGTAAGCAAAAGAAACAAAGCCAGCACCTTTAACACACAAATTGTGGTTGAAAACAGTAAGCAGACCACAACAAAGGAAAAGGTCAAGCCCCCTTGTATGCTTTGTAAGGATATCAGTCATCAGCTTTGCAAATGTCCAGACTTCATGCAAAGAAAACTGGAATACAGAAGGGCATATGTCAAAGATAACAGACTGTGTTATGGATGTCTAAAACACGGTCACAGCGCGAAGGAATGCCGACATCGGCACACATGTGACTCATGCAGAGGACGGCATCCTACATGTCTCCACGATGATGGCTACGGAAAAGTTGAAATCAAAGAATGGACAAATAGGGAAATGTCAGCGCAACACAGGGAAACGGAACCAACGTCTGCCGTTTCTCTCAATGTCACCAGTCAAGGTCAGTCAGAAAACACCTCAATGATAGTGCCAGTGTGGGTGTCAAGCGACAATAATCCATCCAGAGAAAAACTTGTGTATGCCCTGCTGGATACACAAAGTGACACAACATTCATTGAAAATGATGTAAGTAATGAACTTCAGCTGACTACTTTCCCTGTTAAACTGAAACTCACTACGATGATGGGTGAAAATATGGTCTTTAAAAGTGAACGGACATCTGGTCTGCGTGTGAGAGGTTTCAATTCTACTGTGCACATCAAACTGCCTCCTGCATACACCAAGGACTGCATTCCTGTAAACAGACAACACATACCAACGCACGAAACGGCAAAAGGATGGCAGCATCTCCAAGCAATTGCAGATCAAATGCCGCCTCTTCTTAACTGTGAAGTGGGGTTACTCATAGGATACAATTGTCCAGGAGCTCTCATACCCAGGCGTGTCATAACAGGAAAGGATAACGAACCCTTTGCTATTCTCACAGACTTAGGGTGGAGTATTGTCGGCTGTTCAGCAACTCACTCTGATGCACAATTGTCAAACGGTCACTGTCACAGAGTAACTGTGAAGGAGCTGCCCGCAGTGACTCCATTGGATGCAATAAGAATGCTCGAGACTGATTTCAGAGACACTCAAGGAGATGACAAAACAGTCAGTCAAGAAGATTTGATTTTTCTTGACAAATTAAAGGAAAGCATAAAAACAAACAAGCAGGGACATTACGAAATGCCCCTCCCTTTCAGAGAGAGGCCCTTCCTTCCTGATAACAAGCAACTTGCTGCTGTAAGATTAAGCCACCTGAAAAGGAAGTTCATTTTAAATGAAAGCTACAAGAATGACTACATGAACTACATGAAGGACATCATTGAGAGAGGTGATGTCGAGGAGGTATGCGATGTGGGCACTTATGGAGAAAAATGGTACATACCTCACCATGGTGTTTATCACCCCAAAAAACCTGAAAAGCTGAGAGTGGTTTTTGACTGTTCTGCAAAGTACAAGGGAAGTAGCCTCAATGAACATCTTCTCCCTGGCCCAGATATGATAAACAGTCTGACAGGTGTTCTCATTCGCTTCCGACAGCATCGCATTGCTCTGATGTGTGACATAGAAAAGATGTTTCATCAGTTCCATGTCTCAGAAAATGACCGTGATTATCTACGCTTCTTATGGTGGAAAAACAGAGACCTAAGCACACCTCCCCAGGAATTCAGGATGAAGGTCCATCTTTTTGGAGCTGTATCTTCACCGGGGTGTGCAAATTATGGATTGAAGCAGCTCGCCAAAGAACACAGTCACACACACCCATTAGGGTCACAGTTCATTGCCAGAGACTTTTATGTGGACGACGGCATCATTAGTGTAGAGTCTGCTGAAAAAGCCATTCAAATAGCAAAGGAGGCACGCGAAATGTGTGCAAATAGAGGTTTACGCCTTCACAAATTTGTGTCCAACAACATTGCCGTTTTGCAAAGCATCCCCGCAACAGAACACGCCATGGACATCAAAACAAAAGATCTCAGATTCAATGATCCAGCTTTAGAGAGAGCATTGGGGATATATTGGAACATCGAGAGCGATTGTTTCACTTTCAAAGTCTCTCCAAAGAACCAGCCCGCAACACGTCGCGGCATCCTGTCATCTGTCGCCTCCATATACGACCCGCTGGGCTTCGTAGCTCCCTTCCTCCTCAAGGGAAAGAAAATTCTCCAAGAAATGTGTCATCAAGGAACAGGATGGGATGATCCAATTCCAGAGCGGTTGAAGCCACGGTGGGAGAAATGGGAAGATGATCTTGTTAAGATGGAAGGAATACAGGTAGCTCGCTGCTATCAGCCTCCTGGCTTTGGAAAGGTGATGAAAACTGAATTACATCACTTTTCAGATGCCAGCACCACGGGCTACGGCCAATGCACATACCTGAGACTGAAGAATGAAAGAGGAGACATTCACTGTGTTCTTCTAATGGGAAAAGCGCGAGTCTCGCCGCTAAAGGTCACAACTATTCCAAGGTTAGAACTTGCCGCAGCAGTTGTCTCAGTCACAGTGAGCAATATGCTCAAAGAAGAATTAGGCTACTGTAATGTAGAAGAGTTCTTTTGGACAGACTCGAAGGTTGTATTAGGCTACATTAATAATGATGCTCGCCGTTTCCACACCTTTGTAGCAAATCGAGTGCAGAAAATCCGTCGTGGCTCAGACCCGAAGCAATGGTTCTATGTACCAACTGATGAAAACCCAGCAGACTATGCATCAAGAGGGAAAACAGTAGATGAGTTGCTCTCTTCTGATTGGTTCACCGGCCCTAGCTTTCTGTGGAAAGGAGAAATAGAAGTGCCAACAGAGGTGCTTTTGGAGCTACCTGTTGGTGACCCAGAAGTTAAAAGGGCTCAGACATTCCAGACAAAGACCTCAGAGCAAGTTGATCTTGTAGGAAGATTAAAGAAGTTTTCATGCTGGTCTCGGGCCGTCGGGGCAGTGGCGCGTCTCTTGCGGCGTGCTAGAAAGGTCAAATCGTGTGACCTTTCAACAGTCAGCGAAAGACAAAGTGCAGAACGACTTATCATCAAGGACATACAAAGCCAAGCGTACGGAGAAGAGATTAAACTATTAAAAAAGAGACATCAGCTTCCAAGACACAGCAAGCTGTATCACCTCGATGCCTTCCTGGATGCAGAGGGTGTGCTCAAGGTGGGAGGTAGGCTCAGTCGCTCACCTTTTCCTAACTCTTTTAAACATCCAACAGTCATTCCTCCAGGACATCACATGACTAATCTGATCATCGCCCACCATCATGAAACAGTAAAACATCAGGGCAAAGGCTTCACCATGAATGAAATTAGGTCCAATGGCTATTGGATCTGTGGACTCAGCAGAGCAGTCGCAACACACATCCGCCACTGTGTGACATGTCGAAGGTTGAGAAGACCAGCTGAAAGCCAAAGGATGAGTGACCTGCCTGTTGAAAGAACAGAACCCACCCCACCCTTCACTTATTGTGGGATGGACTGTTTCGGCCCCTTTTGGACAAAACAAGGGAGAAAACAAGAAAAAAGGTATGGATTGCTCCTTACCTGCTTCTGCTCTAGAGCCATTCATATTGAAATGTTGGAGGACTTGTCCACAGACACATTCATTAATGGATTGAGATGCTTTATTGCTTTAAGAGGTGCTGTACGACAAATTCAATGTGATCAAGGCACCAACTTCATGGGTGCAAAAAATGAGCTGAGTGCGACATTAAAGGAGTTGGACACGAATAGATTGAACGTATTCCTCACAGAAAAGCAGTGTGACTTTGTAATGAATGCACCTCATGCCAGCCATGCAGGTGGTGTGTGGGAAAGGCAAATCAGAACTGTCAGAAGTGTTCTTAATGCCACTCTGTTACTTGCCTCTGGTAGGCTAAATGATGCATCATTGCGCACCTTCTTTTATGAAACCATGGCTATAGTGAACAGTCGTCCGCTCACATCTGATACCTTGGACAGCCACAACAGTTTGGAGCCACTCACTCCTAACCACTTGATCACGATGAAATCCACCACAGCCTTGCCTCCACCTGGCAAGTTTGAAAGAGAGGATCTCTATGGACGAAAGAGATGGCGTCAGGTGCAGTACCTGACAGAGCAGTTTTGGAGTAGATGGAAAAGGGAATATCTACACAATATCACAACAAGACAATGCTGGCATAGCACTAAAAGGAACCTGCAGGTTGGTGACATTGTACTGGATGCTGAGGACACTTTACCACGAAGCAAATGGAAACTCGGGACAGTCTCAGACGTCATTAAAGGCAAAGATGGACTTGTGAGACGGGCCAAAATCTTGTTTGGAGAGAAGGAGCTGAATCACAAAGGAGAGCGCACCAACAGGCCTGTTTTGGAGCGCCCTGTCCAGAAATTAGTTCTATTGTTAGAGGCTGTTTAAGCACTATTGCAGTTAAGAAATGCTATATTGTTTTCTGTGTAGTTTTTAGCCCATACCTTTGAAAGGTTATTCTGTAATTTGAAATTGAGTGTTTTAAGGTTTCTATTTTGTAAAAACACTAATTTGGTGGGAGTGTAAGTAACTCTGCAGATCTTCTGGTAAAAGGGAATTGTACCTTTATTTTGAAAGGGTAAAAAGAGGATGTTTCTGCGTTTTGAATGTGAGCTTAACGGAACTTGTTACTGACAAATGTGAATTTTATTCAAAACTATTCGTTTAATGGACCCGTAACAATAATGGCAAAAAGCTCTTACGGTGGTGTTTTTACGCTGACGTTCAAGGATGGTATTGCATGGAAAGGAAGAAAATAAAGGAGTAATTTCACCAGCAGTAAGTGCCATGTCTCTTTATATGCGGGATCCGTTACACACCGGATCATAATAATACTAATGATTGATAGGGAGTTCAAATTCATTTTACTGCCCACGATCCATCAAGGAGAAAATAAAGATTTCAACACTCTCAGTTAAAAAAAACATTTTTAAAAGTATGAGTGACCACGAACACACTTACTGGTTTGATCCAGTCTGTTAACCACACAAGCCCCCCCCCCCTCAAAAAACTCACCAGAGCTCAGCTCATCTTGTCGTGACAGGAAGGGGGTTGCACTCCTTTCCAACCGGCCCGTGCTATTGGAATACACTTAAAAGTAAAGTATTCCCCAAGGACACAGCTGCTCCTGACTTTAGTCAAAACACGAATAGTTCTGGCTCGACGCGGCAGATTATGATTCGGTTTCAAGAGCACATCTGTAAGACCGAGGCCCAAATGTGTGCAAACGTCTAACATGCGGTGAATATTCACTCATTCCCCAAACGGAGAACAATGTGGTAATGTGGTACGGTAATCTCCCGTCACTGAAGGCTCCTCATTTGACATAACTGCTGTTCTCTTCTGCAGATTCTGCGTGCGCGCACACACACACACTTCCCCCGCCCCCCTCCAGTTCTTTTCCCAGCACCGCTCACTGACATCACAAAGCCGCCCCACAGTCACCAGTCTGACCCAGTAACCTGCATGGCTCTTATCTGCTGTGGACGTCCAGCTATGAGCTCCCACTAATGCAGTGTGGTGGGGAGTGTGAGGAACGAAAGCCTCTTTTGACTTTGTAGAATTAAAGAGATGATATTGTCATACTGGTATGAGAACAATGTCACGATTGACGTGCTGCGTTTTAAACATCTGCATTTTTTATATTCCTCTCGTTCTCTGTTGCTACATTGGATTCAACACAATAACACTGACTGCACAATGAGCTCAAGTTGTGAATGAAAAAAAGGAAGGAGGAAGAACTTACCCCTTGGTTTCCTTTGAAACATATTGATGGCTCACTTGGTAAAGAGATCTGAGGTAAAAGACAGACAGACGCAATTTACTTAGTTGACTTAGTCGCAGGCATTAACACAGTTGTGTAATCAAAGCTATTTCAAATTTTAAAAAAAGAAATGTGTTTACATGCAAGTTACACAATCAATAATTCCCCTGTGCTTTTAATGGCATCCGTTGCAGCTAATTGTGAACCTATACTTGTCAATTAAGCAGGCACACTGCAGTCTGCTGTACTTTAAAGCACAAAGAAGGTTTCCCAGCAAACAGCTGACGGGCTCGTCCCCCGTCAGTCCGGCTATGCTCCTCGGTAGTGTGGCCAAATGATTCAGAGGTGAAGGGAAACTACTCTAATTCATTTATTCATAACATATGGGGAAAAAATACATCTTTTAAAAAAAACTAATTAAATTAAAAGAAAAGCTATGTATAACAAAAGCAAACCAAATAAAAGTAAGACAACTTTTAAAACACAAGTAAGCTCAGCCAACAACTTTTACAGGAGCAAAATTCATCACAAAACAACCGCGCGCACACGCCCGCGCGCGCACACACACACACACACACACACACGGACACTCACGGACACTCACACGCAAGCACAGAAACACTCGCGGTAAAGCTACCTTGAGTTTCTGGTACGCTTCCAGCGCCCTGATAGCCGTGTCCGTGAGCTTGACATGGTACAGCGTCCTGTTGGGGCTGTTTCTGTTATTTCTCCCGCAGGACAGCCCGTAGCGGTGCTCCTGGCTGAGCGAAGCCATCGCTGGCTTTTCTCTCTGCCCTGCAATTAAAGCTGCTTTGCTCTCTCGGCTCAACGCTCTCCCTGCTACGTCACCGGGTGGGCGGAGCCACGGCAACAACGGCCCATCACAGCGGACTGACTGCATGCCGCATTTCCACATTGAATTTATTGCCAATGGAACGTATGGGGAATGATTTCTTTCTTTATTTTCAGATCATGGAAATGATCAAACATATGTGTCTTGTCTTATCTGTGGGATTATTTTATAGGATTTAAAAATTCAATTTCCTCACGAGAGAGCTGCACCATCATTTTTCTAATTCAAACAATGAGGCAAAGGACAATAAATTGGCGCTCTATGGAGCCTTTTAGCTTCATAGAGCTCATTGTTTTGGTTTTTAGACTTTTTTGGTTTGTCTCCCCAATGTCTTGAACCTGATTACCAGCTGCAGAAAGAGACAATGCTCAAAGCCCCCTATACACTCATCCAGGACCCAACTGCAGCTGGATACAGTAGGTACCTAGATGGTGAACACTTAGCTAAGACCAAACCAAAGATGTATGTTGCACCTACATTTGCCAAGTGGCCTCCATCGGATTTTAATCTCCTTATGCAAGATCTGGGAAATGCAATAAGATGCATGTGCAACACATTGAGAATGTGTCCCCAAGTTGTGCAGGCTCTGTTTGGTAATGATTAGTCAACTAGGAACAAGCCAATCGACATAGCAGGTAATGTTAAATGTTCCAACTACAATAAATGTGGCGGCTTGTGTTTAATGATAGGCCAACTGTTTAAATGGACAATGACTCATTAATGAAACATGAGAAGGCTCAGCTAGCTTAACCAGACAATAATATGGCCTCTTAGTTAGAATGTTTGTCCCATCCAGCACAAGACCAACACGTGTACAAGTTCCCCCCTCTCAGTAGGATGGGATATTTAGACATGCACTAAACTTAATTTAGTTATTTCAAGCCTATAGCATGTAGAAAACAGTGAAAAAGTTACTATAATCAAATGCCAAATTAAATGTGTTGGAGAAGTTTTCTGGAAAAGACAGATTCCATTAAAACTATTAATAGTGTAATAGTGTTAGAAGTCACATTCAGTGATCTGTAATAAAATAGTGATAGTCAAAGTCAATTACTAAATGAGAGTTGTACAAACTGACACAGGACACTCATAGTCGGAAAAGCAATTCATAAAATAGATGAATTGCTATTCTCTGATTTTAAACAGACACAAAATAAGGTAAACTAAAAACTAAGCGACATTCACAATGTAGGTCACTTTGCCAATAATCCTTGACACGAAAGATGCTTATCCTAAAGGGGTTAACAGGCTTAGTTATCGTCATTTTTGACAGTCTGTCCAACTATCACTCGTCTTGTTGGTTGTTGGAACCAACGGAAACAGGAGCACATTAAACTGGCACTGAGTCCACTGCGGGAGTAGATCTGTTATCTGTTTACATAACTCAGAGAAAGTGCACAGGTGAAGGTGGAGGTTGGCAAAGCAGATGAGTCTGACGTGTAAGCCTATTTAGCTAAATTACTAAGCTACTCCCTCAATGAAAGTACACAGCAGGAGGAGGGGTTACAACAGGTCAACAGAGAACAGGTGGTGCTGAATCTTCACATCATGCACTTCACTGAATCTGGGATTTTCGAGAAGAAAACAAAACTGCATCTTCTAACCACCATGCATTGTTGTTATAAGTATAGGAAACTATGCGTACTGTGTAATAAAACAGCAGTCCTTCCACCCCGCCGCAGCATGTGGGTTTGAATTCGCTCCTTCAACAGGCAGTTCAAGATTAACCCGCGTCAACCCCTCCCTCTGCTTTACCTGGCTCGACTGTCGCATCCACTCATTGTCTCTATGGCTTGCCATCTGCTGCATGGGAAACCGCTAATGCACACCGATCCCCTGGGAGTGATGTTTCACACCTGAGGTCATTGACTCCCGGGACACCTGCAAAGAGGCAGCTTGTTCACATTGTATTATTGTCCCTCATGTTCCCTCTCCTGTAGTGCAGAGCGGCCGAGAGCACAAGGTTGAAATATACAGATTACATCAAAGCCCCGCGAGGATAACATAATGGTTCAATGAAACGGGAGAAGTACACGCAGGTCTACATATGGAACGGTAGTCAGTGGGAGGAGAACAGGACGTTTGATCTGCGTTAGCTAATTGTGTATATTCATTTCAAAACACCTACGTAGAGATACTATATTAGTTTTGTTAAGCCACCAGGAATGTATTAGTGTGACTATAAAAGCCCTTATTTATTACTCAGCATGCAGACAGAGGAGTTGAGTTTGGCTCAAAGAGTTTATTACCAGTGCATTTTGAGTTTTACCTACTTCAATGGACTCAATGGACACAATTTAATGACAAAAGCTGCAGTTTGAATCAATTGTAAAGCCATTATATGTAGGATGTGACTATACAATCACCACGATTTTTGCACAATCTACATCATAGATTCACAAAGTAGAACGCATTTTCAACTCTTCATCTACATGCTTACTTAACGTGCTCAAACTGAAGAAAATGTGAAACAAAGTAATGTTAAGTCTTTGAAGTTGCTAAGCACACAAAATAAATATGTAATATGCATTCAAATTCAGAATTAAAAATTATAAATTTATACGGCATTGACATTTGCAATCAGAGTCGTGAGACGCGACAAACATAATCAGCGTTCGTAGTTAGTAAACTGTAGAGAATGCATTGCAAATGTATAGTGTACTAATCTCAGATTCAACTTTAAGTCTCTAAAGTATATCTACATCCGTTTCTGTGTCAGTGAGCACACATAGACTGCTTACATGACATGTTTTTCATATGTACTTGATGATAGACACAAGAAGCATGCACACGCAGGATCAACGCCGCATGCATCACTGCACAGTTCACTGAAGATTTCAGCAAAGACGGTGCAACGGATTCAAAGGCTTAGGGTTTGAGTGTGTGTGTGCAGTTTACACACACGCACATTGTTATTTCAGCTGGCAGAGATGGTGTATCAGCCAGTTTGAGAAAGTCCTTACGAATTTGGGAAAGGTATCGGGTTAGACACGCCAACGCCTTTTTGGTGAGAAGCTAACACTCGCCTGCCGGAGAAACTCTCCACGGCTGATTTTCTTTTTGCAGCTGCTTTATCAGAATATTGAAGTTAACAATTTGTATTGTAATGACCTTGTGCAGAGAGGTTGAAAGCTTATCAAGTATTTAAATCGACGTTTTGGGGTCTTTGAATTACCTGGAGAGGTAAAAGAAGGTTTCTTGTAACTGTGTTGAAAGCAAATTTGTAGTGTTTGTTCATGTGAATGAAGCGTGAGAGTTACGAAGGGTGACGAATCCTAACATTTATGCCTGAAGCCACACTCGTCTGTGATTTAGACGTGGAGGAATTTCAATACGCTGTGTTACTTTCAAGGCGGGTTGGCAGAATAATGGCAGCAGGACCTCTCCATGTCTGACTAAAGGTTATTGTAAGTACAAGCCCCAGAACAAACAGGGGAACAAGCTAATTAATATTTAATAAATTAAAAGAATAGTTTGACATTCTGTAAAATAGATGAGAGATGAGAAAAAACTGATACTGTGCAGTAGATACGAATCTGGTAGAAGTTGTGAAACTGGAAATGTGGAAATCGCTACCTTTGCTCTAAAATCCTATAATCTGCAAGTCTAAATGTCACTAACTATCTGTGTTAGTAATGGGTATGTTTTAATGTGAATTGGTTATAGTCTCCCTGAGAAAAGTAACTGTACAATGGTCTATTTCTGTACTTCTTCATCAAGGACCCCTAAACTGGCAAAAGTGACACCCCCATTTGATACGTTTTGTCCCAGGACTCCCCATGTGATCGAAGCTTGCCTTGTTAGATGTTTACTGCATTCATCTGAGGAAACCATGGAAACCCCTCAAGGACCCCTGGGGGTCACCGGACCTCAGTTTAAAATCTACGGGTCTGCTGCGTCTCTATCTCTGCAGGGCGGAGTGACAAACGCTTATCACCCAGGAGCAGTTTCATTGCACTGCAATGCTCTTGTAACAGCCTGATGATTTGAAAATTATTAAGGGGTGATCATTTGATGTACAAGAACTAACTTGTAAAAGTAACACTTTCTTTTTCTAACTGACGGTTATGTTCCAGAAACGTTTTCCTGTTTCCTGTCTTTATGCTACGCTATGCTAGGCTAACTAGCTGCTTGCTCCAACTGCGAGTCCAATTGCGAGTATTGTACGCAGAGTGGTGTTAATCCTCTCATCTAATCGGCCAGGAAAGACTGCACGCCTGTTTCTCAACAAGTCAAACTATACTCCTTTAGGGAATGTGATGAGACGGCACGACACCTTATCTTTCGCTTTGTTAAGCATAACAAAATCCATAACATGTTTTCCTCAAATTGGGTCCAAGGACAAAGCCTACAGGTTTACTCAGCAAAGTATGAGGATTATGCTCACATCTGAGATTTGCACATTTATTTTCACTGTCTTCAAAGTGAAGGTGGGTGCAAACATTCCCACAATGAAACATAATCAGACACTGGATTCAGCTCGTCATTCTAGCTGAATGAGTGTTTTTTTGGGTGTGTGTGTGTGTGTGTGTGTGTGTGTGTGTGTATGAGTGTGTGCCATCACACGTGCATGTATACACTCGTTGCTAAGCAGACCCAGGTGGTTAGTGTTTTTATTGATATCGCAGGACCTTTACAGACCCACTTTTACTACGACTGTGCAGATGTGACTGATCATTTAACACATGAAAAGAGACGGCAGTCAAACAAGAACCGTTCTGTGTTGGAAAACATCCTCAGAAGATGACCTGCAGAGCCTCTGTGCCTCCACGTAGTATTCAGATGATGATTGGCATTACGGTTTTAACATTTGTTCGGGTTTGAACAGTTATATAGGTTCTCATCTATGTCGTCTGTTTTGGTTCCTTTCTGTCTTCAAACTGTTTTGTTTTGCAGTGAAAACCCGCAACACTTTGCTTACAGCAAAATCCCAGAAGAAGCGTGAAGGTTGATGTCTGTGTTTTTACAACATAAATGACATAATTGCACAATTTCTGGTTAAAATATCATTCTTGTCTGGGTTAACCAGTTCTCTTCCACCGCACATACAATAGACAACAGCGAATGGCGCCTGCCGCTGGAGCAGGATCGGGTAATTGTGAGCAGGGCCGGATTTACCATAACCACAGGGGCACAGTGACAGAGCGATCCAATAAAAGTCAGACAAGACTGCTGCAGCATGTATCTCAAGGGCCCGGGAGGGAGCTGGGCAGAAAAGTGAAGCCAACGAGGAAGTGCCTTAAACTTGTAGGATTGTATATATAGAAAGTCCATGAGAAAAACAGAGTCCTTCTCACTTGATTTATTACCTCAATAAATTGTGTAAATGTGAGTTTATGATCTCCATTGGTAGTTTACAGCCATCTTCAACACATCATCATAGTCATTCAGTAAACGATGCCGCCATGAAGGGAATGGTTCAGGGAGTGGCTAACTTGTAATTGACATGTTGCCCAGTCTGGAAGCTGTTGAGTTTTATTCCTACAACTTTCACCCTTTCGCAGTGTGTTTTTAATTTGGGAAAGTTAAATATAACCTTTTGTCATTCTTAGCTCCACTCTCGTATTACTTCTGGTGGCCAAAAATACAAGTAGGATGTAGACTGTAACTTTATTATATAGAAGAAATAGTTTTTTGAACACACAACTATGTCTGTGATTCTACACTTTGGTCGGCATGGTAACAAACTCATAACGTTATGGCTAACATGCAGATGTTCAATAGGTAATGTATTCCATGTCTGCAGTGTGTTAGCACATGAAGCTTCTGAGCAAAGATTTCAGGCTCAGTCACACATTTCTGTGTTTTTAAGAACAGATCATTTTGTGTGTGTGTGTGTGTGTGTGTGTGTGTGTGTGTGTGTGTGTGTGTGCATGTATTCACCCCATAATGCTATTTCCTTTGAAGCTTGATTAAAGTCGTCGCCTTGTCAAGACCAGTCTTATATACTGTGACCAGGTAATCACACTTGAAAGTCAAAGGACTTGGGACACACAAAAGAGTTGCACAGTGTCTTAACTCTGAGTGTAATATCCTACTCGCTCTGTGAATGTTGTTCAGCTGGATGATTGAAGCCGTCTCATCCTGAGCTTTAAGGGGGGGGGGGGGGTTGAAGTCAGTCATTTAGCCCACTACTTTCCCCGTAGCTCTTAAGGGTCTCGATGACTCACTCGGGCCATAGACGTCATCTTATTCAGCGCAGGTGCCTTCATATTGCCACAGCTGCATAGAGGAGAGAGAGAGAGAGAGAGAGAGAGAGAGAGAGAGAGAGAGGAGACGAGTAGACTGAATCTGCAAAAAAGGACCATCACAGAGGAAGAAATGGAAATGTCAGGCTCATATCTTGCAACTATGTCTTCTTTTGTTTGTGGCTTATTGCTTTGTGAACAATGAGACGAAACACGTTGTGTATGTTTGTGAATGTTCCGATCCAGCTGATGAACCAGCTATTGTGCCCACAGGCACAAAGGACATCATGCAGCACAAGATGATTAGGACAGCGGGTGACTGTCGGCTGAAGGGGTTTGGTGGATTTCTGACGCTGGATGGAGAGCGCATTAATCTTTCTTAGGGAAAAGCTCTTCTTCCAGTCGGTCTGGGACACGAACGAGCATTTAAGGTCAAGCTGTTTTGGATCTGAGTTACAATTTCAGCTGAGGACAGTGAATGCTAACTTCTGGATACCAGCTTAAAACGGCATGTTTTCAATTCTATTACATTGATTAATGTGCATGATTCATGCGTCATTGGAATAAAACGAGTCATGACAATTACAAAACCTAAAGTACAATTATATGAGCTTTTGAAGGTGACCAGAAATACATACTAGCTAAATTATGGCTGTGATATTAATTTCCGTATCAACAATTGAACCCAGAGATCATTAACAGAGGAGTCTGCCCTTCGTTAAAGAAGAAAACTATGTCTTAATTCCACCCTTCATAATATTTGTCTCTGCGTGTCCTCTCAGCGGACCAACAATAATGGGCTTTACTGTGCATAACCAGTCTGCTGTACTCAATCCCCTCTGCTCTTGTCTCAGAAGCCATCTCTCTCCGGAGATGGGTAAGGGCTCCCATGTGTCCTGCCACTCATCTAATTGAGGCCCTGTGAAGGTAAGTTGCCATGGAGGAGACTCCTGCAAAAGGGATGCTACTTTTAGTGCCGCTCTTTTGGGAACACTCTTAAGTTCATGCTGAACATTTGTAGTTATATTTTGCGCAAAGAGGAACATTAGAAACTTACCTTCTTGTCTGAAGGATTAATCCCATTTTTCTTAATACACAGAGACAAAGGTATAAATGGACTTCTACATAACATCTAGGTATTGAAAATACCAAGTTCACTTCCACACAGCGCGTGACCAGATATGGAGTGAACATCGTATTGGGGAGTTTGCATTAAACAACCATCGGCAGACTTTCTACCCTCTTTGCTTGTAACAGTTACAAACACCTGTGTTCCTAAAGCACAGCGGTGAGCTGAATGAGAATGTCAGCATGGTCACATGCTCCAAGCCCTAACATGCTCATGGTCAGCAGCTGTCTTCACAATGTCCCCCTCAGACGAATGTTTTTGCATCCTAGTGCTTGTAGAAGGAAGAGCTCACAAACGCCCGAAATAAACTGTACACTTTAAGGGATAACAATGGCTAGTTAGCAGAGTTACATTACAAACAGCAGGCCTGACTACTGCCATCTGCTGTAGGTAATGCAATTGAAAAGTACCTCAGACAACCTTCAAGACATTCTTCAAGAAATCAGAACTTATTTATTATTTATTATTATTAACAGCTATTTTACTTCACCATAGCTGTCAACCTCACTAGAGAGAAAGTCAGGGAAACTCCCCAAGTCGGTCTATCGTATACGCACCATGAATGTCTGTACAGAATTGCATGCCAGTTTATCTAATTGTTGTTGAGGTATATCAGTAAAAACACATTGTGGAACTGAACTAGGAGTACTCCCTTCATAAAAGACACACTGCCAGTGGAGGTAAAACCTTGAGTCACAGGTTTTGTGTTGCGAGCACTGTTTTTACCCTCATTTGAGCAGCACGTGTAGCAACATGTTTTGCCTTCAACAACGCACTTTGGTACGTCTTCTTCTCGGTAACATTCAGTCACATCACTTGTGTTACACGTTGTGTGCCAATCTCTGTGTCACCCTTACAAATCTGTTGTGGGTGACGCACTGATGAGGTCGGTTGAATCAGAGTCATATCCTGCATGCAGGGTATTTTCAGTAAATCGTCACTGCCCTTCCTCTAGATTTCACAGAGATGGAATAACTCTTTGTACTTTACATGCAGAGTGGGAGCCGTTAGTCAGATCGTCTGTCTCTGGAACCAACCAAGACGAGTCAGCCTGGAGACAGCAGGAGGACAAAGAGAGGCGGAGATGACGAAAGAGACATTGTAAGCAGTAGTACATTATCACGAACAATAAAAGCAAATGTGTTATTACTTTCAGAGTTGAGGATGTTTGTGTTGTGTCCAAATTGATCCCATTTCCCGTATCAATTTGACGTTGGATCAGACAACCTTGTCAAAGGCACTTGGTATGATCCAGCACACCAGCCAATGTTATCTAGTCATCCCTGTAATCCTGGACATCATGCATTAACAGAGAAATGGCTGTGTTACCGTGGCAACCATTTGAAAACATCATCTGGCCAATGTCTTGATTTCATTTCATTATCGTAATGAGACCAGTTTTGGCTTGAGTCCATCTTTACAATGTAGGCAATGAAAATCCATAAAACCACATTGTGGACTCGTCTGTAGGCTTTTTCGAGGAGTTTTTAACGACATTGTGTTGCGTTTGGATTGGGCCCTCTCCATCGTTTGGTACTGTTCCTTAGACTAGGATGCAAACACACGACACACGAGGATGATGACAGAATGTACGTCTGGTATCAATTTAGACGAATAAAGACATCATCCTCTCCCTTGGATGACTGCTATTGTTCCGCGCCATCTGAAAGAACATTCAATTATGCTGCATCAAAAGGACACGCTGTCGCAATTTACTGCACACAGTAACGCAGAGGCGTAAAATCGGACGTTTACACGAGGGGGGAAACCGATTGGTGATTCAGCGGATCAAATTGAATTTGTTGCTCCTTTTCTGTTAATCTCACAGTGTTCACTCGGCGTCACAGCTCTTATTTTCATTGAATATGTGATGGTTCTAATCCACGGAGAGGAGTAAAATCATATGTAACATACACATGTTACGTATTTCCTTCGTTCTCATGCACCTGGCTGAAATTGTCTTTGGAAGCCAGTCACATCTATAGTTAGCAATTCAATTTAGTATGATTTCCAAACCTGCAACTTGTGCTTTATTCCACAGCACAGGGTCAACCAGTGCAACATCTGCACTGCATAAGACATGACCTTGATGTTAATGTTTCTTCTTTTGTCACCAAATACATTTTGATCAAATTGACAAGTTCCCTTCAGGCGAGGACCTCGCTAGACCTTGAGTGAACAGGGGAAACAATGAGTCTACTGAAGTGGCTTCTGGTAAATAAGGCAGAAGGGAGTGAAAATATTGCAGACGAAGGAGAGAAGGTCATTCTGTCTGGCTCCAAAACAGCAGATCCTCCCTCCTACGGCTCCCTATTTAATCAGTGCAAGAAAGAAGTGATTAAAGCTGCTTTCTGTTTGTGACTCAACAACCTTTTATTGTTCACATTTTAATGCTATTAAAAAAGATATTTCCGTTATGTCTCAGAAGTAGAGCAAAGAAAAAGAAAGGACTGTGTCTTGGGTTTTGTCAAGAAAGCTCCTTATATCAACAGGGAAGCCAACACACATGCAAACCTCTCCTCAAGAAAAAGTTCCTGCAAAACTGGAGACATTTCCATCAGCCTGCACTAAAATTAGAAAATGTTGCAAATGTTTATCGATGTTAGTGTTGGGCTCAAAGCATTGTTGTGAACTACACTGTCATTGCTGACAGGATCTGCACAATGAATTTAACCATTAAACTAAATTTCAGCAACAATATCTTGCAATACAGAATACAAAACAAGGTTTATGAAAGGTAAAAACACCTACATTGCATCTGGTAGGAACGTTTTCAGGAAAGTTAGTAGTTCTGAACACTTTCATTTTTCCATGTAAATAGTTTAAAAATATCTGAATGTTGAGGTGTGAAAGCTTCAACATTTTGGAAAGTAACAATTTACTTCGGTTTAATGCATTACAAAGATTTACGTAAAGACTATCAAGCTATAAATGTACAGTTCCAAAAGACATAAAACTGAGTTTTTCAGTGGAGACAAAAAAAAAAGTATTTGGCAAAACGGCAAACATTCAACATAATAATTTCTCAGGCGAATATCAAAATTAGCTCCAACAATCTGGACACCAGGGACATTAAGGCGATGCAGAAGACGGGATCAGCAAGTCCCATCGATCATTCGTGACAGCAGGCAGGACTCTGGCAGCGTGATGGATGACGGCGTTGAAACGAGACAGAGAGGAATGCACCATACGTCCAGCTTGTCACACTTTACTGCCACACATCAGTGCCTCAACCACTTCATGATCAGCGTCAGACAGTTTCGACCTGTTCACGACGACGGTGCAATCAAACGCTGGAGGAGAAATTAATGACGGATGTCTTGTCCTCGCATCATAAGTGCTCAACAACTCCACTTTCTCGTGGATCATCTGTCTGCTCTTTGGACTGGAAATAAAAATCGGTCGGCCGAACAGAATAACTGGAGTAAGAACAAATCCCCTTGCTTTTCAATCTTGACATAATCGTCCCGCAGCACATACTTAATAGTCAAACATGCACGCACATGTTTGTGGGCCCGAGCTGAACAAATTAGTTTCATGATGTGTGAATGTCACTAAGTAGTCAGTATGGAAAAGTGCTGCCGGTATTAAGAGGGCGAGGACTCACTCACTGTTAATAAGAAATCTCCCTAAGAAATTTAGCATGAAATTAATGGAAAACATTGTTTTTCTCTCCCTATCATGTCCATTTGATTAAATTGCAGACACAACCAGCTGCAGGCACACATGGACTGCATTAACATTTGGAGGCTTTGTAAAAGCAGAAGCAGTCAAAATTGTCAAAATTACCAGGTGGTGATAATTGCGTATGGAGACAAAAATAGTTAGCTTTAAGCAGGATGCTGTCTCTGAAAGCAGCTGTGGGGGAAAACAAGTCGGAGGCAGACATCCTGGGCTGTGCCGTGTCTCCAGCAGCCCAATAAACCGACCATAGTGTTCAACGCGCTGTTCTACACGCTGTTAAAGTCGTCATGCTCCAGCACGCAAGTGGCATTAAAAATGCCGTTCTTCTGTATCCACGGAATCCTCCTTTTATTTCAATTCTAAGTTCCTCACTCTTTTTTTTCCAAAATACAATAAGGCAGCCAGGAACAGGTGACACCATATGAGTGACTGAAACTTGAAATATAGTCATGTGTGTCAAGTCATATTTCACAGTAAGTAATTGTAAAATTTGAATTAATTTGTTGACCTATTGAAAGCGGTTTTAGCAATACCAGCAATCTGAGCTGTCTGCTCCCCGTATGGAACGAGACATCCATGTTGATTTGTTAGTCACGTGCTTGCGTAATGTCACTGCTGTCCTTTAGTGGTTATTTCAATGTGGATGGCAATGTTGCCCTGAACCTGAGCTCATTTTGTTGCCTAAATATTTCACAATCGTTTTAGTGGTTTCTTAGTAGTTTTCTGATGACGGGTTATTTAGAAAAGACAGCATGCACGATTCAAGTGAAAATTGACACGTTTGGCTGGCTGTCATGGAATTGCTGCATGAGGGTATGTGGACAGCCTGCTACCATTGACATGGTTAGCATGTTAGCATCCTGATGTATGCATGCATTTCATCCAAAGATCTGCAATGTGCAGCCCTGTAGATTTGCTAGCATCGGTTTTGAGTCGTATTGGTACACTGGATCATTGAGTCTGTAAACACGTAGGAGCATTTCAGTATTGATTAGTTTAAATAAACGCTTACCGGCTTACGGTAAGCGTGTTGCGTCACTTCCTGTTACCAGCGTGTTTGATGTCATCGAACTTTTCACAGCTCTAGCTATACCGAGTTGAATGTAGCGTGATATTTTTCATCACAACGGTGAATTCTTATCTACGTGAGGCGCTGTTAAACGCCTCACCGTCTAGCAAATTTTCGCTCCATCGAATAGTTGCTTGGACGTTGTTTAGCGGCAACGTTACTTCTATTAGCGTTAGCATTAGCTTAGCAGCTAACCTGGTGATGTCTTCCCTCCCTGCCTCTCCTGCTCTTTCTTGCTCGGTGTGTCACATGTTTAGCTATTCCTCTGCCTCCCTTACCGATAACGGTACATGTAAGAAGTGTAGTATATTTGATAAATTGGAGGCGAGGCTTAGTGAGCTAGAAGCACGGCTCCGCACCATGGAAGCTCAGTCGTTAGCCGCTGTAGTTACCCAGCCCACCCCCGTAGCCGGTGCGGGCCACATAGACGTAGCGTTCGCTCCTGCTAGCCGTCCCCCGGCAACCCCCGAGCAGCCGGGAGGCTGGGTGACTGTTCGGAGTAAGCATAAGTCTAAGTCGAAGCACACGGTTAACCACCAACCACTTCACGTTTCAAACCGCTTCTCCCCACTCGGCGACACACCCGCTGAGAAGCCAACTCTGGTGATAGGTAGCTCCATTCTGAGGAACGTGAAGTTAGCGAAACCGGGGACCATAGTTACATGTATACCGGGAGCCAGAGCGGGCGACATTGAGTCTTATCTTAAACTGCTGGCTAAGGATAAACGTAAATACAGTAAGATTGTAATACATGTCGGCGGTAATGACTCCCGATTACGTTGCTCGGAGGTCACTAAAGTTAATGTGGAATCGGTGTGTACATACGCTAAAACAATGTCGGACACCGTAGTTTTCTCTGGCCCCCTCCCAAACTTGACAAGTGACGACATGTATAGCCGCATGTCGTCATTCCGCCGCTGGTTGTCGAGGTGGTGCCCAGTAAATAATGTGGGCTTCGTTGATCACTGGAAGACGTTTTGGGGAGAGCCTGGTCTGATTAGGAGGGACGGCATCCATCCCACTTTGGACGGAGCTGAACTTCTTTCTAAGAACCTGACCCAGTTTCTTAGTGGACTTAATCCATGACCCAGAGTTCAGACCAGGGAGCAGAGTCGCAGTCTTACACACTTCTCTGCGCTTCAATCTGAGCAGTCACTCAGCATAATGAACCCTATAGAGACCTTGTCTGCCCCACGGACACACTTATCTAAGTTAAAGGTAAACAACCGAGGAGTTGTAGTAAATAACTTAATTAAAGTTAAAACTAATAATGCAATAGTGCAACAAAATAGGAGAATTAAAGGGGGTCTTTTGAATATTAGATCTCTGTCATCTAAAGCTGTTTTGGTAAATGAACTAATATCAGATCACCATGTTGATGTATTTTGTCTTACTGAAACGTGGTTGTTGAATGGGGAATATTTCTGTTTAAATGAAGCGACTCCTCCGAGTCATGTTAATACTCATATTCCCCGAGGCACAGGCCGAGGGGGGGGAGTGGCAGCTATTTATGACTCCTGCCTTTTAATAAACTTTAAACCTAAGGTGGATTGTAACTCATTTGAAAGCCTGGTTTTCAGTCTTTCGCAACCGACCTGGAAAATAATCCAGCCGGTTCTCTTTGTAATAGTGTACAGGGCCCCAGGTCCTTATTCAGAATTTCTTTCTGAATTTTCACAGTTCTTAACGAGTTTGGTCCTTAAAACGGACAAGGTAATTATTGTGGGTGACTTTAACATTCATGTGGATGTCGACAACGACAGCCTTAGTACTGCATTTCTTTCATTGTTAGATTCAATTGGTTTCTGTCAGTGTGTAAATAAACCAACTCACTGTTTTAACCACACTCTCGACTTGGTTCTTGTGTATGGGATTGAGATTGAACATTTAACAATTTTTCCACAGAACCCTCTCCTGTCGGACCATTGTCTGATAACCTTTGAATTTCTACTATCAGAACCACCTCCTCCTGCCAAAGGTTTCTACAGTCGACGCTTATCGGATACCGCTGTAGCCTTATTTAAAGAAGCCATTCCTTCTGCTCTAAGTTCAGTGCCCTGCCTCAAGATACAAGAAGACTCCTGTGAAAACCTCAGTCCGTCTCAGATCGATAATTTTGTCGATACTGCTACAGGCTCTTTGAGAGTGGCGCTGGACGCTATTGCTCCTCTGGAAAGAAGAATAGCAACAAGAAGGAAGTCTGCTCCGTGGTATAACCCTCAAACACGGAACCTAAAGCAAACTGTGCGGAAGCTTGAACGATTATGGCGTTCCACCAAATCAGAAGGATCTAGGCTAGTTTGGCAAGACAGCCTTAAAACGTATAAGAAGGCTCTCCGTAACGCAAGAGCATCTTATTACTCATCATTAATAGAAAAAAATAAAAACAACTCCAGGTTTCTCTTCAGCACTGTAGCCCGACTGACAGAGAGTCACAGCTCTGTCGAGCCGTGTATTCCTTTGGACCTCACTAGTAACGACTTCATGAACTTCTTCAATGATAAGATTCTGACTATCAAAGAGAAAATTGATGGTCTCCTGCCTTCAACCAGTGCCGACCTGTCCTCCTTGGATGCAG
Source organism: Gasterosteus aculeatus (assembly GCF_964276395.1). Classification (NCBI taxonomy): domain Eukaryota; kingdom Metazoa; phylum Chordata; class Actinopteri; order Perciformes; family Gasterosteidae; genus Gasterosteus; species Gasterosteus aculeatus. The sequence continues at coordinate 17,028,535 of NC_135700.1, read as the reverse complement.
CAGTGGGCCCTAATGCCTGTTTGGATGCCTTCTCTTCCATCAACCTTGATCAACTGACTTCTTTATTTTCAAAGTCTAAATCTTCTACTTGTCTCTTGGATCCGATTCCGACCAAACTGCTTAAGGAAGTTTTTCCTTTAGTTAGCACATCCTTATTAGATATTATGAATCTGTCTTTGTTAACAGGACATGTACCACAGTCCTTCAAGGTAGCTGTAATTAAACCTCTTCTTAAGAAACCTACTCTTGCTCCAGAGGTGTTGGCTAACTACAGACCTATCTCTAATCTTCCCTTCCTCTCTAAGATCCTTGAGAAATCCGTCGCAAATCAATTATGTGACTTTCTACAAAACAATGCTTTGTTCGAGGATTTCCAGTCAGGATTCCGAGTGCATCACAGTACAGAAACCGCACTGGTGAAAATTACGAATGATCTTCTACTTGCATCGGACCAAGGACTCATCTCTTTTCTTGTCTTGCTGGACCTCAGTGCCGCATTTGATACCATAGACCATTGTATCCTGTTGCAGAGACTAGAACATTTAATTGGTATCAAAGGAACTGCACTCAGCTGGTTTAAATCCTACCTATCGGACCGATCCCAGTTTGTGCTTGTAAACGGTGAATCCTCAAAGACCACCAATGTTGGTCACGGAGTCCCACAAGGTTCTGTACTTGGACCGATTTTATTTACCCTCTATATGCTTCCTTTGGGCGATCTTATCAGGAAACACCGCATAAACTTCCATTGTTATGCAGACGATACTCAACTGTATCTGTCGATCAAGCCAGAAGAGACGGACCAGTTAGTTAGACTCCAAGAATGTCTTGGAGACATCAAAACTTGGATGACTGGCAACTTCCTGATGCTAAACTCAGAAAAAACGGAAGTTATCCTGATAGGCCCAGAGCGCCTTCGAAGCCAGCTGTCGCGTGATACAGTTTTTATGGATGGAATTGCTCTGGTACCCAGCAGCACCGTCAGGAATCTGGGAGTTCTCTTCGACCAGGATATGACCTTCAACTCGCATATAAAGAAGACTTCAAGGACTGCCTATTTCCATCTACGTAACATATCAAAAATCAGGAACTTCCTGTCTCAAAGTGATGCAGAAAAATTAGTTCATGCGTTTGTCACTTCCAGACTGGACTACTGTAATTCTTTGTTATCAGGCTGCTCTTATAAATCTCTTAAGCCTCTCCAGCTGATTCAGAATGCTGCAGCACGTGTATTAACAAGAACTAAGAAAAGGGATCATATCACTCCTGTATTAACTTCTCTGCACTGGCTCCCTGTTAAATCAAGAATAGATTTTAAGGTACTTCTCCTCACCTACAAGGCACTTGCTGGTGAGGCACCGTTGTATCTTCAAGAGCTTGTAACACCGTATTGCCCTACAAGGCAACTGCGCTCCATAGATGCTGGGTTACTTGTTGTTCCTATGGTTTTAAAAAGTAGGCTGGGGGCCAGAGCCTTCAGTTATCAAGCTCCTCTTTTGTGGAACCAGGTTCCACTTTCAGTCCGGGGGGCAGATTCGGTCAGCTCTTTTAAAGTAAAACTTAAAACGTTCCTCTTTGATTCTGCCTATAGTTAGGGCTGGCTCAGGTTAGTCCGGACCAGCCCTTAGTTAAGCTGCTATAGGCTTAGAATGCCGGGGGAATTCTTAGGACACACCGAGCTCCTCTCTCACGCTCTCGTTCTACCATAATTCAAGTTTTATTAATGCACATGACTAATTCAGCTTCTTTCCGGGAGTTTTTTTTTGTGCTTTCGCCCCTATCAGGTCCATAGATCATGGTTCCTTCGGGACCCTGGTCCTGACACCTACCGTGGCCATGCTGACGCCTGCTGCTGCCATCATCATCATCATCATCATCATTATTTTAGATATTAATAATATTACTTTACTCATAAACCGACATTACCCTCTCCTAAAATCTCTGTGCTCTCCCTCCCCACAGGATTCTGTGGATGGTGGTTCTATCTGATGGTGGTTGCCTCTGCAGTGGTCCTGCTGTGCGCCTGGCTTACTACTCACAATTACTTGAATCATTTCTGTCATAGGAATTGCATGTATTATACATTGTTCATTCTGTACACATGGCATCCATTGTAGTCTGTCCATCCCGGGAGTGGGATCCCTCCTCTGACGTTCTCCCTAAGGTTTCTTCCCTTTTTTTCCCTCTTGTAAGGGTTTTTTCATTTTTTGGGGAGTTTTTCCTGTGCCGATGGTGGGTTTCGGGGCAGAGGATGTCGTATGTGTACAGACTGTAAAGCCCTCTGAGGCAAATTTGTAATTTGCGATTCTGGGCTATACAAAATAAAATGACTTGACTTGACTTGACTTGAAATATGCCAAATAATTTAGAGAACTTGATGACAATTATTATTTGTAAAAATCTCCTATTAACCATGTGGCTACTCATAGTCTACGTAAATCCTTAATTTTTACAGTATATTTTTAGCAAAATATATTATTAAATATTTTTGCAAAATGAGCCGCACATGTGTGAAAGTCGCAAAGAAATACACATTTCTCTTTAGTAACAGAGGGTTTGTAGGGATTTCCTGTCGGTGATGTGTGACCACTTGTCTAAAAGACATAAATGAAACTATAAATTATGCTCGTTATGTTTAAGGATCCCTAGTTTTAGACTCTTTGATGAGAAACATGAAGAAAAAAGCTTTTGGGATCTTCTTTTATCAGTTAAAGTTTTCAGCTGAGCGTGATGAAATAAATAATATCCAGAGGGCTGCAGACCAGAAGAAACTTAAGCATATCATTAAATTCAAAGAATAACTTTTCTGAAACCAAATAGACTGTTGGCTAGACAATCACAGCAGTAGTTTGATGGCTCGTTGTATTCAAACAGTAATTATGGCCTTAAAATACAGTATTTGTCTTTCAGCAGGGAAACCTAGCCCTGTCTTCATACATAGCAAAGTTCCATGAACACACTTTAAGATTTCTATTCCAGATGGAATATGGAGGCTGTATAGTTGTTATGTTTCCAGCTCTTGATTAAAATATACAATTATGTTCAGTTTAATGTTTTTGTTGATTCCTATAACTGAAAAACAGCAGCCTTGCCGTGTCCTTTAAGCAGATGGAGCTGCAAACAATCAGAACTTTCCCTCCAGATGAACCAGATTTTCTGACTTGAAAAATGACGCCAGTTGTCTGAATGTGGCATGAAGCAGTGCGTTAGGCAGCAGGAAATTGTCTTCTATTCATAGTGTCTGTGTCTGCGTAGTAGTTCTGGGCAGACATGACTCAGTCATAGTTGCCAAAATCACTTTACCAAAACTGCAAGAAAAACATAATGTGGTTCATATTGTGGAACAGAAATAAAACAATTAACAACATTCCATTTTGCACTTTAACTGCAGTGTAAAGCAATAATGCACCGGAATCTTACGTTGGGGATTTGATCAAATTTGTATACACGCTTATGTTAATTGGCCACCACTGGCCAAACTCACACTTGTTTTCCCAGTGTGAGTTTGCCTGGTTTAGACACACTTGAAGGCTCACTTATCGTGGCTGTAATCCACTTTTTTAGTATTTGACACTTTTGTTCTTACGCACTTCGGATGGCCTTTGATTTAAAACGCCAATGCAGACGGTAACACAAGTGCCTTTGTTTCTAAATTTACTTTGGCTTAGTCTGCCACCTGCTGGCTCTTTTGTAGTAAGATTTTAAGATGATATCTGTGCATTGTGATTGATTAAGTTAATGTCTCACTGTATTTGAGTTTATTAAATCTAACTCGTAAATGTGGCAAAATTACCTGCTTAATACACATACGTACACGAAAGCCAGGATGACTGGAGGAGAGAAAAAAGTCCAATTTTATACGGACATTGAAGTCCGTTCAATCAAAGCCTCGGACTCGGAAAAGTACAGTAAAAACTCAGATTTGAGAAACTCAATTTCTCATGCCTTTCCATTAAAAAGGTGTTGTATTGATTGTGCTACTCGTACTCTGTAAAGTAGTTCCAGGGTTTATTTCTTACCAAAGTCGCTTGAGCAGTTTAGCACTGCGCACTGCGCCTGCGCAGTTTACTTATTACGAAATAAGTAAACTGCGCAGGCGCAGTGCGGTCTTGGACAGTGCGAACGACAAGTGACGTTCTGCTTCTCGCCCGGAAGTCTCGCGTTACTTGGCAGCCTCAGAGGCGCAACGAAGCAGCCGCTGGAGCGACGACGGGAACCCACGGCCCTTTGGCTGAGCTGAACTATTTGGACTTTTGAACGAAAGAAGGAGCGTCTATTAAAATGACGAGTGGGTATCGACATATATTTCGACTGTAAGGCAGCTGTGTAATGTCTTTAGACCTAGTGCTCCTCGTGTTTCGGCCTCTCATTAGCCACCGCGGGTTTCGTCTATTTGCTGAAATGGACTCGACTTCTTATTTCACGCGTTTCGTGCCATTACCATCACGCAGGGTTATGAATCTCGCACTCCGATGGGCCTGTTTTGTTAGTAAATTAGTCGACGCGCCGGCGTTGTTACAAGTGTCGCACAGCTGCGCGTTACGTTGACATTGTGTGCGGGGGAACGTTTGTCAACAAGGACGTGTCGGTGAGTCGACTCCTGCCCAGCTGATAGTCTGCGCCAGGCCCTTTTCAGATCAAGAGCTAACGTTAGCCAGGTACCACGGACCTAAACCAGTTAGATGTGTATAACCTAGTCCTTTTGTGTACCATCGTCGCCTGTCTGTGTATTTTAGAGCGGTTGGTCAGTCGGTAATGGGACGGAAATCATCTCTGTTGTTGTTATTGCTCGAAGCTGCTCTCGGCCTGTTCTGCCACGTCGGCTGTTTTTTTTTTTTTTTTTGCACCAGTTTTTCTTTATACCACCATATGTTTGTGTAATGACAAGCATGTCTTGTAGACACTTGAAACATGTTTTTTTCTTTTTTAAATTTGGAAACTTGTTTTGTTTTTGGGTAATGTGTTTTTTTAAGTGTGCAGCTCACCTTCCCGATTGGTTGCTCATTTAAGTGCCATTTGTTCCGTTCATTTTTTTTTAAATATGTTTGTCGCATTGTCTGTCATACAGGAGGAAATCAACGTGAGCTTGCACGTCTGAAGAATGCCAAAAAGAATCCCGACCAGGGGAAACCCAAGAAGGGGGAGGAAGGACTCTCTGCTGCTGCACGGAAGCAGAGGTAGGCAGATGTGCATGAGAATACAGAAGTGTGATGCACACTAAAAACGTGATGATTTTTACATCATCAAAACAAACATTGCATATTGTGTTTTCCTCTGCAGGAGTGCAGTCCTTCTTTCCACAGTATGTTCTCTCTTTAAACCCCCCCTTCTCTCCCAAAGGGATGCCGAGATAATGCAACAGAAGCAGAAAAAGTCGGATGGAGGCGGGAAGGAAGAGACCAAGTCCAAGTAGAGAAGGTTGTCGGAAACAAATTCAACTCGGCGCTTCAATAACATCCCATGTTAAGCATTCTTCCTGATGTTTCTCAGAATGATGATTTTTGTCTAGCCTCAAGAATCTTGGGTCCCAAGTTCTTCCCCATGGAAAAAAAACATGCTTGTTGGATACTTTGTTTTTTACTTTTGTCCTATCAAGTTAATGGTTGTCCCACATTGGTGCTGCATGCATAGAAGCATCAGTGGTGTAAGCAGCAGACACGCAGGACCTACGTAACATTTGTGTATTTTTGTACAAAAATATCCCCTGCTGGTTTCAAATAAAGTGTATCTTTTTAGTTCATGCTCGCTCGAGTTATTCTGAATGTTTGAGGCTGTTATTTTCACATGATCTGTAAAACTGTTGTGGGTCATTGTCGGGATGATGTTTACTTTTTATTCACGTTAGCTATATCTTGTAGCATATTTCATCCATGGCACACACTGACAGGCAATTCATGTCTGTCAGTATGTCAAAAATGTAATAATGCAAAGCAGCCTGGGAATCATTACTGTATAAACTATTACCACTTATTTCTTAGTGAATTTGAAGAGTTTGACTTCATTCCTTTATTTAGTTCAATACATTTTAAATTAAAATACACTGCAACTACTGCCAGGTTTTTTGTGCATTATCATTATCTGCACATAATGGCAGAGAGACGAGACAGACCACAGTTGGCCTTTTTTAAAATTATGGTCTTTTGTCACGAATGCAGATTTAAAGCAGTGAATCACATGAAGAAAATGTGCATGATCATTTAATACGGGTTGCTACATCTTTTTCTCACAGCCCTTCTGAGACCGCAAGGACTACGAAGACTTAACAGGACAAACTTTGTCGTGTCTGTGCTGCCAAGTACAGTAATAACTGCCTATTCATGGCCACCTAGCTGCGATGTGTGCGTACTTAAAAACGCGTTATCATAACTAATGTCGTACGCCAGAATAGATTTCTCCATTTGTTAAGTCACGATGACACCTTAAAAAAGTTAACCAGCTTATCAAAGTTTATTGTCCTGAGAACAAACCCTTTTGACCACAATAATAAAGGGTAAATATTTATAGTCTACCTGTAATTTCTTCATTTCCTCAATTGCCATTTTGTTGCTCATTTTATTGGCTCGAATTATGATGATTTTGCTGCCTTTTTTTAGACAGGTGGAAAACAAGTCGACATCCATCCATCCATCCATTGTCAGACCGCTTATCCTGCACACAGGGTCGCGGGGGGGCTGGAGTCCATCCCAGCTAACTTCGGGCGATAGACAGGGTACACCCTGGATTGGTCGCCAGCCAATCGCAGGGCAACACAGAGACACACAACCATTCACACTCACATTCACACAACTACGGGCAATTTAAAGTCCCCAATTAACCTGATCCCCAGAGCATGTCTTTGGACTGTGGGAGGAAGCCGGAGAACCCGGAGAGAACCCACGCAGACACGGGGAGAACATGCAGACTCCACACAGAAAGGCCACTGGGCGGAATCGAACCCAGGGCCTTCTTGCTGTGAGGCGACAGTGCTAACCACCACGCCACCGTGCCGCCCACAAGTCGACATATTCTCATTTAATATTATACTCTAAAAAGTATGTTTGCCATTGTGCAACATGGTGTCATTTGCTTTCCCCATTTTGCTCCACGAGAAAATACAAAAACAAAAGTTATGTAATAAAGAACAGCACTTATTTGAGGTCCTGCTCGCCACAGGCAACTTGTGGTTAAGGAAAGGACACATCTGTGTTCCGTCTCTGCTCTGCCTGGGTTGTGTAACACTAGAGCCGGAATATACAACATTATATCTGTAATTAGACAAAGTGTTCCAGCAGAAAGGATAATCCTGCTGCGGCATTCTGACCACCAGGTGGAAACGCACATCAAGGTGTTTTTAAAACTGCATTTTGATCGGTGGACGTTGGCTGTTTCAGAATGGTAATACAGCAATACATTGCGTTTGATTGATTTGGTTATGGAGTAATTCCTTGATCATTTGCATTACTTGGTACAAGAGCACATACAGTTTGAGCGATGTGTCAGTTCAAGATTGAAAGGGTCTTCATAAATGAAAAAAAACCTTTTAATAACATGCTGTTAACACTATTGAAATGAATGGAGGACAAACATGTTCTGCTATTGTCGACAATATAAGCGCAGAATGCACACGATATGCATATGAATTATCATATGCATATCGCGTGCACTACAGCCCAGCCTATTCATAGCCAATAAGCTGTTTCTCTTTTCTTTTTTTATATGTGTTAAGTTTGTGTCCTCGGTTCTCAGATTACAGGACGAATAAATAAATCATAAAATAAACTTTTTCAGAATGCAGGGGAAGTAGCTAAAGAGTTGAACAATGATAAGGGAACAAATGCAGAATCAGCAAATGCTTAAAGTCAAGAAAGTTCTGACTTTATCCACTTTGATCCATGATACTCTGCTTGCAGCTTTGGGGAAATCTGACTTAAATTCAAGCATAAGGCCGAACATGACTTGAATGTGGATTTTGAACAGAACAGATGAAGAGAGGAGCTCAGTGGTAATGAGAGAATTAGAATGCAAAGAAAAGACCGTCTAATTATAATGATACAAGAAGCCTTGTCTCTGCTAAATTTGTCAAAACAGGGGAGCACTGCGTCAAAATGCATCGTTGTAGAAGAGCTGTTGTCAAAGAGCAAACTGGGGAGAAAATGGGAAACTGTATATGGAGCTGTTTGGCTTTTCTCATGTTAAAATACAGCCATACACTACCAACACCAAGGATGGGTGTAGTCGTTTAATCTAAAATAACCTTCAAGTGTGAATCAAGCAAGACCTATAAACCTTTTTTGGTGTCACAGACACAAGTACGGTTTATAGGTCTGATGGGACATACTGAATACGACCCAGTCCCATTCCTACTTAAAATAACTTTACATCTGTACGACAGCTTAGATGTCTTGTTCTGATGTAAGTGTGCCGGGCTCAGAGCTCAGTCACAGCACACAATGTCTCGCCCAGACACGCTGCCCCCTAATTACAAGGTCAGTAGCCGCCAGTCCAACACTGTGGTTGAGTCTCTGGAACTACCTTTTGTCAGGTGGGCTCACCAAAGATTCTCGGAGACAACAAGCCCAAACTGGCTGCTGTGATTATGATTCAGTTTTTCTACACACAATAACACCAGGAACCTGTGTTTAGGACATTTTTGTCACTTACTAAACAGACTGCAAACAGCCAGTCTGCTCTCTGCACATCCATCAATGTGTGCTTCTTATCAGCCAGCAAACAGGAACACCACAGAGTGAAGACTTCAGAGAAAATCCAGTGCTAACCTTCCCTCCGTTCATAAATGATCACATCACTGCCGACCTCTCACACCTTGGACACAACTGGGGGGGAACTTCAGGCTGGCGCTGCAGAGCAAAGAGAAATGGTTTCTTTCTATAGTCGCCACTCAGAACAACATCAGTTAAATAACACTGCGTGTTTCGTATTTTATTACATGTACACTGTGTTTCATGGTGTCCATGTCACTGCCAAATGCAATTCTACGCTAACATACACAGAATAAACTGTAAACTAATAAATCCATATATGATATCCAATAAAGGCAGACATATCTATAAATAATATAAATTTGACCTCGGACGGGCACTTGTTTTGTTGTGCTGACAGTAAAAGCAGCACGGCACTTTAATAATGTTAGTTTTCTGTAAACAACCTATTTGTGACACTGCTGTAACCACTTTCCACATTACACACACTGACACACACAATACCTTAACACGGAAACTGTTTCAAAATAAAGTGTTTAGATTAAATTCTATACCCACTAAATGAATGAACAGAAGATGAAAGACCTCATGACATGCTTTCAATACAAATGATCGTATTGACCTCCAACACCTTCACAAAACATGGTTTTAATTGCTTATGTGTGTAGACAAAGGAGCTTCTCTGGTTCACTCATTAATGGTCTTGCACCTCTGACGCCTTGCACACATGAATGTTTCTCACGATAGCAACCCAGAAGACCATTTTACTGCTCAATATATCTCTGTGAAATAGAGAATTGGCCAAGCTCCTGGAAGGCCAAAGCAGAAATATCACCATGTATGCACACAAGCAAGAAACATGTGTACATGCACATAAAATAATCTATAGTATGAAGCACATGTGTATTGGTCTGCATGAAAAGTGTAATTCAAACCAAACCCTTATTATCCAAGAGTTAAGTAAAAATTATCAAGTAGGTTTTTCCACAATTTGGATTAAAAACAATAGTTTGACACTGTGCCGACTTCTTTCTTGGCCTCCTCTGAATGTCTGGGAATAAGTTACTGCCAGGAAACACTTGGGCACATAACCCCTTGGAAAATGTCAACTTTAGTTGTTATACTTTGTTCGGTACAACATTTCAAGGAGTGAGTTTCTGGTTGGTTGGATTCTGTTAGCTTTGGAGAAAGCCAGGCTGACTGTTTCCCAAAGTTGACAGTCTTTGTGCTCAGCTACAATCACATCTTTGTACGGACAAATTATTGCTAGATGAATTAAAATCAGCATGCATCCAATAAAATGATCGACCATGTGAATAACCAAAGTAGAGACGTCATGGTGCGGGATCTAAGAAGTTTGATTTGGACTTTAAACAAATTTTCAGCTTCTTTCATTGACTGTGAAAAGTAAATCTGCTTTTCAATTTCACCATAATTGGAGCGTCGTCATGAAATATGGAACAGAAATACAAGCTGACTGTAATTGTTTTCGAAGCTGAGGAAAACAAAAGGTGCTTTTCACAGCACAGTGATTTGTTAATAACCAATGGCAAATTGCTCTCTTTGCTCTTCATCAAATGGTTGGTGACAGCAGATGAGCGGCTGGGGTTGGAAGTAAATCAAATCTGTCACAGATAATCAAAAGAGAGAGAATGTGTCAAGATCTGATTCAGAAGTAGAGAACCACAGATAGACAAAGAGAGAAAAGATGATTATTATTATTCTTTCAATGCAGAGTCATGATCCTGTATGAGAGTCCTCTGCGTCAGCTCTGCTATCCCCTCGATGCCATCCTAAACCATCATGCTACCCTAGACCATCATGCTATCCTAGACCATCATGCTATCCTAGACCATCATGCTACCCTAGACCATCATGCCATCCTAAACCATCATGCTACCCTAGACCATGATGCTATCCTGAACCATCATGCTACCCTAGACCATGATGCTATCCTGAACCATCATGCTACCCTAGACCATCATGCTATCCTGCACCATCATGCTATCCTGCACCATCATGCTACCCTAGACCATCATGCCATCCTAAACCATCATGCTACCCTAGACCATCATGCCATCCTAAACCATCATGCTACCCTAGACCATCATGCTATCCTGGACCATCATGCTACCCTAGACCATCATGCTATCCTGGACCATCATGCTACCCTAGACCATCATGCTATGCTAGACCATAATGCTACCCTAGACCATCATGCCATTCTAAACCATCATGCTACCCTAGACCATCATGCCATCCTAAACCATCATGCTACCCTAGACCATGATGCTATCCTGGACCATCATGCTACCCTAGACCATCATACTATGCTAGACCATCATGCTATCCTGCACCATCATGCTATGCTAGACCACCATGCTATGCTAGACTATCATGCTATCCTTGACCGCCCTGCTATTCTAGACCATCACGCTACCCTAAACCATCATACGATGCTAGACCATCATGCTATCCTGGACCATCATGCTATCCTGCACCATCATGCTATGCTAGACCACCATGCTATGCTAGACTATCATGCTATCCTTGACCGCTCTGCTATTCTAGACCATCATGCTATCCTACCGTCATGCTATCCGGGACCATCAGAGCTCTCGAGGACACAGGCTGTCTGTGAGGAAAGATTGTTACATTATTCCGGCTGGCAACTGATCACAGCAGGAGTGTTGAGACTTCAAGGTGTGATGTGTTCACAGCGGCCGGTCCTGTCTCTCAGCAGAGTTTCCTGTAGAATTGAGGTTCAACAGAACACTGACTCTGGTTTTGCATGTCCACAAGCGAGCTCTTTGTCCTTAGTCCATACAGGGAATTAAGTTGTAATTACAATGCCTGGTGCAAGCACATGAAGATGTAATCTCCCCGGTTTGCATACAAGGCCAAGGCTCCGTGGTTACAAGTGGTGGATATCCGCCACAAGGCAGACCGTCAGTAATGGATGAAAGTATGAGCGGTACTTTGTTCGTACTGGAGGAGATAATTCACCAGCTTTCAATTTCATTGCCTTATTTGCTTTTAATAGTATCTTTGTACAATAACATTTGTTTTGTTTAGATTCATTGATTTTAAAACTATCTCCACCAGGGAGATTAAAAATCTAAAAAGGGAAGAAATTACTGTATTGCTTGCAGCTATTCACTCTGGTCTCTGCTTTTCAACAACAGACATGAATGTCAACCATTTTCACCGTTTCATCCTCAATGTCTTCTCTAAAACATTCCACGACCTAACCCCCAAAATAACCGCAAAAAATAGACTGACATGTGTGTCAAAACATGTATTTTATTAATTTATCTTAAAAAATTAAAATAAAGTGCTTTTTATGTACAATATAATAAAAACAACAGTCACAATCTCAATGATACAAAAAATACAGTAAACAATGTTATTTGTACACAACAATTAAAAAAAGGAAATCATGCAGGCAAGACCACATTTGTCTAATAGTTATTCAGTCAACTAAGCTCATTATGTTCAGGATGCTATGGCAATGCTGTTGCTTTGTCTCATGGCTGCGCCGATATGGAGGATTTGGAGCTGTGCTTGCATCTGAAACACTACATTGTGCAGCACAAATGATTAAATAATATGATTACTTCTATTTCTCTGCAGTATGACCGTTTAAAGAAAATCCTAAAAAGATGTTGCAGTGGATTGCCTACCAAAGCCATTTTAGGTCCTATAAAATATGTAATAGTTGGCTACATTCATGTCCAGTAGTGTGTTGCATTACTGAGGAGCCACTCAAAATGATGCATCAATCAAAATGGTAATATTTGCTTCTAAATGAAAATCATGTCATTTATTGTATTTAATAACTTGGTATTGTTTTACTATGAAGGTCAAATGGTATTGAAACTTCTGATTTACTACGATTATTCCTAAATCTTGACGTCTTCAGATACACGCTGTGCACATCTATCACATGTGACACAAGCAAAAACTGCAGAACGGTGCATCATTTTGAGCAGCTCTTCGCAGGTAAAGCGAACGGTGGCTCGGGTAAATGTGTACATGTACCGTTGACCCGTGTTGTGGAGATACGTGTGCCCACGGGAGGGCTACAATCACGCCATTCACCGCCTCACTGTTGGGGTAGTGTACGATGTGGCTAAAGGCAGAACACCCTGACACCTGAAGGCATATTGAAAGTAGGTTGTGACGTTTTCCACCAAGCATCTGAAGCAGGGGTCATATTAAACATGTCTTAGCAGTGGGGGCAAACAATGCTTTTTAGAGTCTCATTTATTCTTGTTACGCATCTTTTGGCGAATGTTTTACTCTTGTTTATTTGGTTAGTCTCAGCAAACAACGCTAAAAGGAATAGTTAGACCTTTTGGGGAATGCCGGCATTTGTGTTACTGCCAAGAGTTAGATGGGATGATCGACACCACCCGCGTGTGCACGGTGAATAGGCCTCAGCAAACAACCGCTTAGCTTAGCACAAAGACGAGCAACTCGAGAAGCTTTCAAGCGATTCCTGCCAGCAGCTGGTGGTAGATTAAAATGAAGCGTTCAGTTATAAGTGGCAGGACTTTTCTCATTTAACTCTTAGCGGGAAAGCAAATAAGCATATTTCCTGCAAGATCAAACCACCCCCTTCAATTTAATTTGGAATACAAAATAAAAACAAGGTTCTCCCACCTGCTTCAGCATGCTTGAAGAAGAACAAAAAAAAAAAAAGAACGAGCCCAGGCGCTGAACTGACAGCACGGCGATGCATGTGCAGTATTCTGTGCAAGATTTGAAATGTAAGCGGGAGAAGGCAGTAAAGCACTATGAAAAGAAAATATCAGCAGTGTCCACTCTCTAGTTTCAAGACTATCTCTACAACACATCTTGCACAAGGTCCCTTGAAAAAAAACACACAATATTAAGCACAGATACTGTATATATTCAGACACACACACACACACACACACACGAAAAAGAAAAGCAAAGCAAAGGAAACACTGGCCGCTGTTGCGCAGTATGCTGTGCACTTTGTCCACTTGTAGTAGTAACACAGCATTTAGTCATCTGCTCAGTGTTGGAAACAGCTAAATGTGTACTCGCTAGGATATTGGAATATACTGTTTACTGTAGGCTAACTTGATCAATACAGTGTGATGTATTCTAAGACGCGTGGTGCCATGTTGTCCCCATGGCTGCGTAGCGGTTTCTCGCTCCGATTTACACGACACCATCTGCTTCCTACATCTTTGGGAATTTCTGCTTGTTAAGTCTCAACAGTTGAAGTAATGAGTGCAAGGGTGTGTGTTCGTAATGGCTGCACTGGTCCCTGGAATAACAAATAAAAAAATAAAAAAATGTCCACACCGTCCGCCTCTCAGTAGTTGCATTTCTTAAGAGTTCCAGCTGATTTTACTGACGTGCAAACCTGCGAGTATTCACAACCCTGATTACTTGTGCTTTCACTGTCCCAATGACATCTGAGTAAGTGTGGGGAACTCAACGTATGTAAGAAATGGAACCTGGAGGGTTATATTGAGCTGACACAGCGCTTTGTGCAACTGCACCACTTCGTAGGCGACTCTGGATACGATCATATTTCTCCCGTACACTTGCTGTGACTTTTCTTTCTTCCTTTGAGTTGTTGGCACTTTGAATTAACCACATAGTTTGTGTTGTCAGCGCTCATCCAGCTCGGTAGTCTCAAACTAGTTGTACCTGTTTGTTTCAGCGTATTCCAAGAACTTATGAGACATTAAGGGTGGATGAAGGAAAACTGGTGTTTTCTCACCTGGCAACCAGACCGGTTTTCACATGTACTCATCTCCAGGCCACTTTCTTTAAAAGTCAAATGAGCTTTGCCCAATACGGGCGTGAAACAGTCATTTCAAACTTTGCACCTTTCTTTATTGTGAAACCCACTTCTGGACTCGTCCCCATGTGCTCGTCGACGGTGATCAATGCTATCGCAAAGCACGGGAGTGATCATGACCGTATGGCACTATTACACTTAGAAGTTGTTCCTTTGTTTTGGCACAATGCACGTGATGATTTGGTGCGGTCCGGATGAAAGGAGAAGAGTGGACGTCCCGCCTTCTTCCCCTTCCTCTGACGGCTCGTAACGACAATTTTAAAACTGAACAAATTTAAAGGTCTCTTTTTCCGAATATGCTTCCAAAAGAGGGTCCAGAGCGTTTGCTTATCATGGTGCCTGCAGGTCAATACTGAAGATGAGGAGCAACCAGTTCTCAAAGTTGTCCGTGGTGCAGTGATGTGTGAATGAAACCGTAGAACAACAATATACATTCAGGAGGTTATTGTTCACGTTTTGAGGCCCTGGAGCATTTTGATGAACTCTCTTTCAGTCATTTTAATAATAGTTCCTCGACCTTTCTTTCAGCAGCGTTATCCTCCAACAGTCGTGACATTTATTCAGCGAAAAAGGAACAAATGTGCTTCTGACTCGCCTCCATGATGTGTGGATCACAATAAGTATGCGCATAGAACGCATGTATTATACTCTCCTAAACCTGAACTCCAGGTCATCATGGCGCTGTAACTTGGTCCCGGTGTGCTTAAAAAAAACTCTTGCCCTTGTGGCATCCATCTTCTGTGGAGCATTTGGAAGGTCACACAGGCTCAAACCGGGCGGGGAAATTCTAAATTCTTTGTATGTTGTTTTTATCATGTGATAGACATCAACTGGTCATTTTAACACTGGCTCTTGAATACCTAAAGAGATACTGTGCTGAATGTTAATATAGGAAGAAGTCCTCTGTTTATATCATTTTCTAATATTCCCCTTATTCTTTCTACATTCCCCGGCCCTACGCTCGCTCACACACACACATTAGTGGCCATGAGGACGACTCAAACAAAGACCTTTATAACTACTCTGAGCAGCTACCATGGTTGTTGAGCCTGGTTCAAACCCAAGTGTAACGCTGCTTCCTCCGGAAGAGCAGACCAACCAATGGCTTCAGAGTGGAAATAAGTAAACGACGTAAATGACCTCTCATCACAGAACAAAAGATGACTAAAATAAGAAACGTGCTGCGACGTAAAGGGGATGTCAGCGTCTCCTCTCCTTTGCTCGGCGGCCTGCATCTGAGACACAGGGTGGCATCTTTTCAGCGAACGCGTCGCTCTCAAACAATCGAGTCTTTGATCTCCGAGCCGAGCCTCACTCTGGGCCGGGGGCAGGTTGGCGAGTATTCCACGTGGCTCTCCTTCACGTTAAGCGGCCGCCTGTCGGACGCCTCGGAGAAGCTCTTGCTGTTGTCCGGCGAGGACTCGTGGGTCGGCGTGCTGCAGATGTAGTTGTCGTTCAACGTCTGGTAGCCCTTGTGATCGGAGGTGGAGACGGGGATGGTGTTGCCGTTGAGCGGCAAGCTCTCGGCGGGCTTCCCCGCGATCCGCGGCTTCTTCTGCTGCATGTTGGGGCACTCGCCCTGCTTCAGCACCGACTTCATGTGATCTCGGTTCCTGTAGATGACGAACAGGGAGAACACCACCACGGAGAACGCCAGCAGGGCGCACACCACGATCAGCTCGTTCCAGTACGTCTTCGCGTGGTGCTGCTCGGAACGAGACTCGCCGGGCAGGACGATGGTCTCTGCCGGCTCAACCTGCGGCGTGCGCGAGAGACCGATCATAGTGGTGCTCTCCTGGCGGGGCTCCGCCTTCACACAGTAGTTGGCCAACAGCTGGCGGAAACCCTCCTCCTCCGACCAGCACTCGTAGGTCTCCGTCCTGTCGGGCTGCGCCAGCACTACCAGGTCTCCCTCTGGTGTGGCGTAGAGGAACTGGCGGGCGTTGTCACTGTAACGCCACCTCCTCTGTGCCAAGTTGGACCGCAGTTTACATGGCAGGACCCTGAAGGTGTTGGCCGGGATTATGATGAGTTTACAGTGGGAGCCGCCTAGATGTAGAAACGGAAAAATAACAACGTTGCTCCACAGCACTAAAAGATTGAGCTATAGTAATATTTTACTAATTGCATTTGGAATAAGTCTGTTTTTACTCGAACATCTGTCGGTTGAATATTAAGCTACAGCTAGAAGACTAGAAGACTAGCAGCCAAAACAGCAGGGAAACAGCAGGCTTTGAGGTGAAAACATTCATCTGTCTCTATCGAAGCTTACAGAAAAAATATTTTTGCAAGACAAAAAAAAAAAAGAGTAAAAGACCTGCTGTCGTCAATTCTACTCTGACCGCTCTATGCGCAGGCCTTTGTGGTGTCGGTTAGGGGACAACACTTTAATTACAGACCCATTCACAAAGGGAACACACTCACGAGAAGCTGCTGGTGGAAAGCTGGTGCTGGGAGACACCCTGTTACAAATCGCAGATGTATCGGCCTCTTCAACATCCTGCTGCCAGTGACTGGAACAAAACAAAGCAACGTGGTGAGGCAGAGCAGCTGTAACAAGTGGAACCGTCCATGGATGCTGTCATTTGAGCCTCCGAGGGTCTGTCCTTGTGATCCCCGCCAGTGTAGCTTCATCCCGATGACTAAGAGGACATCCTCCTCTATCCGAGCTTGTTTTGGGTGCATGTTTACATCCAAATGGGGTTGTAAGGGTATGAGATTTCCCAGTATAATAATTATTTTAATTATGCAGGATATTACTATACATCCAACACAAAAAGTATGTATATAAAAAAAACTTCAAGATGCCTTTACAAACACATACAGCTTGTAAACTACGTCAGCTGACCAAATTCTAAATGAACAGGTTATAGAGATCTGTCACCTGTCAGGTGGAGCCATCCTGACGTCCCGACACAGACGTCCGGTCCAGGCACAGTATGGGTCTCTGGACAACACGCACTCTCCACAGCTCAGGTAGTTGGAGCAGTTGGCCACAGGAACCTCCACCAGCCCAGAGTTGGACGACACAAACAACAGACCCTGCAGAAGAGAAAAATCGTCAAAAAGTTTGAAGCGGCAAACAGAATATTGGCTTTCTGTTACTTGATTCTTGACTTCTTTTACAGAAATTATCATTGTGTCCATTACTTTTATCTGGAAAAGCATGTTCACCATGAATGTCACGTTGATACTGATGCCCAGCACACCCCTGTGTTCCCAGAAGCGCAGTCTATATTTAGGCCATTTACCAGTATATTATATAGACATCAAGTGGATTATGCCATTTGATTTTATTAGAATTACATAATCTTAGATTCCAGTTTGCTGGCTTTGACCCGGGGAGAGGCCATTATGTAATAAAGAGGGGCAGGTAATGAAATCCAGCTCTGGGGAAGACGAGGGTCAGAAACACTTTTCCATACTTTGCCGTAACTCAACAGAGCGGCCTGATTGGAAAGAATGTGTCTGTGACCAACATTTTCTCCGGTAAAATCCTGCACGTTAAACTGACACAAGACCGCACGTTTATGGGTTTGCATTGGAATGAACGGGTTGTGATTTACCCTCTGGGGATCAAGTTCGATGTGTTGCACAGGCTGAGGCTCCGGAAACAGAACCATCTCCTCTATGATGAGCATCTTATCGTTGGCGTTGATGGCCTTATGGAGCTTTCCGTCATCTGGAATACACAGGGAACGAGTCAAAGTGAGTATTACTGAACGCAGGGCACAGGATTGTTTGGAAAAAAAACAAATTTTTTAAAATAAAAAACATGGCAGGTGTGCACATCTGTAATACAACATTTCCTTTTGAAAGATTTATGGAAAACGAACAAATAACATCCTCTTGCTGTGCGACGAGCTGCACCTGTTCCAATGAAGAGCACGTCGTAGGCCCTCTCCATGCCCTGGATCTTGTGCACGGTGATCTGAGTGTAGCGCACGTTGCGTTTCAACAGCAGGGGGGTGCTGCGGATCACGCTATCCATCAGGAAATGGTCCTTGACAAAGTTGAGCACTTTATCGGGCATGTGCAAGGACGACTGGATTCCCATTTGCCTGGCGTGATTGGTCACACACTGTGGGGAGCGAATTAGAAATGAAAAATGAATCTCCGCTTATTCAAGTAGACCTGGAAGTACAAACACACAGCGACACAGGATGTTGTATTGACCTGTATGTTTTCTTTCTTTTCTTTGAAGTCAGTTTGGGGGGAAACAATAGTTATGTAAAATGGCAGACCGGGGTGAACGTGTCTTTGAGCCCTGTCTTCTTTCTAAAGTTATTACTACTCGTTTTAAGCTTTTCTAAGCATTTGTTTTGCTTCAGGGAGTTAAGAGTTAAGATCGTCCTCAAGACGGTACTTTTTGAACCTTAAAGGAGAACATCTGCTTTAAATCAAGCTCACTTGTTGAACACCACGGGGGAAAGAAAATCAGTTTCGGGTTACAAGTGGAAATGTAATCCATATTGTTCGTCAGCGTGACAACAAAACAGACATTTGCGATGGTAAAAACAATTTACAACGAGGACTGAGCAGAGACAAATAACAGATGCACAGAGTGAAGGCAAAGAGAAGCTGAACTGTATGGTTTCCTGCATCACTCACCGCTCCGGGCCGTGGTTCTGGCACCGGGTGGTTGTACGTGTACCACTGCTGCGTCTCCCGGTTGACCTCTCGGTAGCGCCCGCTGAAGGCCCTTTCCACCTGTGCCATGGTGAAGGCGCAGACCGCTGAGCTGCCTGATGCTCCTTTATACCTGTTCACACAGACACGTTACCATAATTTCACCCAATACATCCACGCGGCCGTCACTTTATTCATGAAGCGGGAGCCGCAACTTCTAACCGCAGAACAGTTGTTGAGTGGGCGCTTAGATGATCGCCATATTAAAACCGTATTTTGTGGAAGCGTTAAATAGACATTGGGGTTGCATGAGCTTGTGTTACCGTTTCAAGCTCATTACGGCTGCTCTGAATTCAACTCGCCAAGTTTGACTGCAGACATGAAATAGAAAGCGTCTCAAGATGGTGCGTGAGAGCAGTGTTGGTCTGTGTGTTGAAAACGGGCACACTCGCAACATGGAACAGCGGCATGAATCCCATTCGTCGTCTCTTACCACTGCGAGGTGAAGACGCCGTAGAAGACGGTGCTTTCCCAGCTGTCTCCCGTGGGCTTCAGGACAAACATGTCCTGGATAATGTTGAAGGGGAAGCCGTCATCAGGGAGGGAGCACAGGAGCTGGGCCTTAAGGAAGGTCGTCCATTTTTTCTGAAGCACACGTTCGCCGCCTTTATCCCCCTGCAGACAAAGTGTTTCATGCTACGTTAAAGAAGATGTTATGTCTCATTAAACCATCATTTATTAACACCATGGTTAACATCCCTGAAAAGAACATGTCATTTACTGGGTGAAGGAATTGAGACAGGAACACAGCAAGATCCCCTCCAGACATGTTTAGGTTATTTATTAATGCCCAACAAATGAAACACAATATAAAAACAGTAGTCTCAATTAAAATGCAAATAGTTTTCCAACATGGTAATTGTCTCGTACTTCCTCTCTCAGTGTGTGCACGGATGGCTTCATGTGTCACACACACTCGTGTTTCACTCATTATGCACAGTGAAGCTCTAACAAAGATACGTAATAATAAGCAAAATATATTATGGATGGGGGGTCTTAACACATGGTGCAATTTATTAGCCGTTAGAAAATACCTGCAGACTCTTTGCTTTAGGATGCTGTTGTGGTAAAGGAGGCTGAAAGTTGTTCCTGTGACAGTTATAATATTATTTACGGAAATTAACTGGACAAACAATCATCAAGCACCATTTTACGGTCTGGATGCAAATCAAAGATTTAAAATCCTTCTCCTTTGTGCAGCATATATGTGGTGCCTTTAAATAAAAACTATGAAGGACATTTTGACAATGCAACAACATGCAGGTAACAAAAAAAGCTTGATAAAGAAGCTTTAGCACAAAATAGATGCTGCCCTTTGAAGGAGGAGAAAGTAAAAAGAATAGCTAGTTCAATTATAATTATTAATTATTATAATTATAGCTTTGCAGCCAGCATACGTGGTTCACCTCTCCTCCGAGACAAAGAAGAGGAGTTTGCTCCTTTTAAGGTCGTCACTAAATATTCACATAAACAGTTATCAGACCACCTTCCTGCGGCCGGCAATTATCTAAGAGATTGTGAACACAAACCAAACACAAACTCCTTTTCAAATAGAGCACGCAAGCAAGCCGAAAAACACGGGAGGAGCTGGAAAGATCACAACCAAAACAAGTGGTCCGGCCCAATCTCCAGACACACACTATCCATCAGCGAGGCCCCTGAAACCGTAAAAAAAACCCTCCTACACAACAGCGTGAATCACCCGTGAGGAGACGACAAAATGCAAAAACCGTAAGCTCCCCCCTCACCCCCCCCCCCGTTAACAACTCCTCTGCGTGCTGTTACACACAAGCGCTCCCGTTGCTCGACGACGAGGAGGTGAAACCTCGTGGGACAGATGCACGGCCTGGGAGCCAATTACCAGGCTGTGCCAGTAGCCTGTGCACATAATGAGACGACCACATTCCTGCTCTCTCAGCTGTTCATCGCCGCCGCCGCTGCTGCTGCTGTGCTCCGCCGAGCAGCTTGTACTCTCAATAGGGTCGACCAGCAACCCCCTCCCTCCCCACCCCCCCAACGATAACAACCCTCCAGAAATGTGCTCCTGCTCTTGTGCCGTATTGCATCTCTCTCTCTCTCTCTCTCTCTCTCTCGCCTGAACTTCACATTTCAGATTCACGTCACGTTCGTCAAACCCGAAGAAGACGAAGCGAGGAGCAAAGAGGACGGTTCCACACGCGCTTTTCCAGAGTCCCTCAGTGCGCACACCTGAATAAACAAAAGACAGGAGGGAGTGGAAGAAGGGAGGCGGGTAGATAGGAACATGGGGGGGGAAACAACTTCGGAAGCCGAGTTACTTGGCAGCGACGTCAGTGAGACGTCAGTTTGCCTTTGATTTATCGTATCTTACGAGAAACTAAAAAGGTAACAAAATGTCTGGTGAGATGAAACCAACGCGTAGGAAATATTTGACATATCAAATGAAAGCACATTTCACACAGGCCTTGACCTGGCACACGTACACAAAAGTACCACATGTTTGCTATCCGTCTGCAAGGCTGCGTTATGGATACTAAAACACCAGCAGGGAGAGGCCTAACAGGCGTGTGCGTTTGGAAATGAGCCACCATTCGGATAAAAAAAAAAGGTGGATTTTCTAATGGTTGGGGTGGGGGGGGAGGCGTGGGCCTGCAGAGGGGGTGGTTTCTCAGGGATGCGTTCTAATTTTGGACAAGCGAGGGATACGAGGAAAATAGCCTGTGAGAGGCGGACAGGTGCACGCCGGGGAAAACAACAGGAGGTTAGTTATTCCAGTTCGACTCGCTCACTAACAAGACCGACGGCAGCGGCGGTACACAACGATGGCACACAGCTCATGGTGGCAATTATGGTGCTTTAAAACCCTTAGAGCTTGATTGCTGCAATTTGTGCCTCCTTCTCTGAGTCACAGCTCAGTCGCATCTAAATGCACGGACATGTATCTTTAGATTCAGTGTGAGTTGCACATTTAGACGATCTCCATCACGCATTAACATTCCAGATAATCAAAGTAATCAGGTGGCAGGTTTCTGTACACCCATGAGCATATTACAAACTGAATTGTTGGTGCCAATTTTCCAAGATGTAAGCAAATTGATTGCATGGAAAAATGATACTTTCTGTCAACATCTATCTGAGGACCGACGACAAGAGGGCCAACACATGAGGGGTGTTGTCCCTCTGCACAAGATGACTCCTCCATAAGTGAATTTCCTGTGTTTTCATCTCTACACATTGATTTGGGAAAGCTCTCATTTCGCATTTCAATTAGGAAATTAACCTCCTTCATCACTACTGAGCTGCCACAGAAAAGCATTTGAAAAAAAATGTTGGCTGCTGCGTTCCAGAGATATAAAGGCGCCTTATAGAGCCGAGAAAGCCATTCTACTGTCTCCGCTGCGCAGTTCATCTGCAGCAAGTTACCACAGTCTGCACGCCTTTCTGTCAATGATATTTCCATATATAGAACCCGAGAGGTGCTCCGCCAGCGAGAGGTGCTGCAGCACCGATTGCCAGAGCCCAGCAGGACCAAGTCATTAAGCTGTCACTTAAGATTACATGCTGTCCCTGCGATTACTCACATTACTGCCTCCGTGCGCAAGAGCCATCAGTCAGGGAGGGAGGTAAGTGCATGTATGTCTAGCGGCCGTTTAATTGATCTGAATACAGGTGAAGAGGGAGAAAGTCTGCCGCTGATTATTCAGGGCGATCGAGCAAACTAAACTCTCAGGAGGAGGAGGAGAATGACGTCAGCAGTTTAAATAATAAGAGTTAATTCTGCAGTTTGCCTGCTTTTCCTGCAACACATACAGACCACATAACTGTGCGGGTGTGTGTGTTTCGTATTGCTGCAAAGCACCCTTGAATACTAATAATGCCGGCAAAGCTCAAGGCGCTGGTGGAGAAAGGCAAAGAGCTGGAGGGCTGGACGAGTGCAGCTGACACTGTGAGGGACATGAAGGGAGAGAGGGGGGAGATGACATTGCAGAGAGAAAAGGGAGGGGCGCGGTGAGTGGGAGCAGATGATTCAATGCGAGTGGAAACCAAATCTGTTGAAAACATGTTTGCACAGTGAAATAGAAAAAAAGCTTCAGCCGCGCCAGTGACACATTTCCATTGCATCTAAACAAGCATGACGTATTTATTGTGAGCCGACGTGCTTTGACAAGGGCGCGCCTCGCCTCGTTTTAGGGCAATTGTATCGGGATTAAGGAGGGCGATGCTGCGCCTCTGACTTTTGCAGGGCCGTCTCGTATAAAGACCTCGACCTAATTGCGGGTGACTTACCTTACACACGCGAGCAATCCTCGACACAATGGTGTTGTCAAAGAAGTCAAATTCTTTTCCCGCCTCGCTGAAGAAGAAGTAAATCTTGTCGTCGTCTCCAACGGGGTTTCCTATTGGCTGACTCTCCTCGATGTAAGCCGACCCGACAAAGACTGGATCTGCTCAAAGTGGAGGAACGCAAATAAACACGAGGGTTAGAGAGACACCGTTGTTGTCCCCTCAAGGGAAAATGATGTTGCCTCACTTAAGTCAAGAGTGCACTCGGAAGCGACTGATCGCACCGGAAGGGCTCGTCTTTGCTCTCGGCCTGCTGCTAATACGTTTGTGGAGCATATCTGCTCTGTTAAGTACATAATGGGAGATGAGAAGGGGGGGAAAAAAAGGACTTTACCTTGCAGCCATTTTAAAGAGTTTTCGGTCTTCAGAGCAGTTCCCTGAACCAAACTCTTGTAAATGACCGGCTCATTCCCCTGGAAGCTGCTGACGGTACCAGTGTACAACTCACCATCTGGAAGAAAACAATTCAAATATGTCAAATGAAGAACCTGGTTTTCTATTATATAAATAAATATTTTAAAGTACAAAGAAACGCAGTACAGATAAAGGTATAGTTCAGAGGGAATTACGAGAAACAGAGCAAAGAGTTGAGGGATTAGACCAAAAACTACTTCAATTAATATATTAATTTTTCCCTAATTGCTTGTTAAAGAAGGACAGATGCAGACAAACAACATCAGACGGCACATTGTGAGCTCATCATCAGAACTTAGTGTGGCATGCAAAAAGGGCAAAAAATGTTAATGCATACCAACAATGATGGCAGTGGATTTATACTCTGGATTAAAGGGGCAGCGGCTGCGCCCGTCTTCCATCACGACCTCGCCCACTTCGTCTCTCTCCAGTGTGAATGTTGACGTGTTCTGGAGACAGGACACGAGAAGCAAATGTCCCTCAGGCGCAGTCCAAACAAATTGAATTTACCGTAAAAAAAAAATTAAAAAAAGAAAGCTCAGCGCCTGTTCTCCCCACTTCTTCATTACAATATGCACAACACACTGACTTTAATGGGGTCCCGCCACTCTGGACACACAGTAGCTCTGTCTGTCAAAGGCAACTTTACCTTTACCAGGATTTCCTTTCAGCATTTATAAAAAGAAGAGAAAGTAAATCTAAGAAAACTGATTATTGGGAACAAATTGGCTTGAGGCCGAGTGAGACAAGCTGAAAGCATTAAGGGACCCACTTAAGTTCTATTGGCTTTTCATTGGCTTTAAATTTACCTTTTACAATATCTTTTTTTATATAACATCTGGATTCAGGAAGTTTATGTGGTTTACAGAAAGAAACAACTTGATTCATAAGGATTTTACCGATGGTGAACTGAGATTCAGTACCAGACCTTGTTAATTAACATGCCTCAAAACATACATACTTACTCTGTAATTCCAGGGGCCTTAGGCTGGTAAATGCACATAATATATTGTTTTCTCAAGTGTGTATGTCACAGAAATCTACAGCATGTATAAGGGTCAATAATCAGCCTGTGAAAGCAGCTGTATTGTGCGTTCTTTGGCAAGTCGAAGAAAAAATGACATCACTTGCTTGAGCTCAGGGTTGGGCTTCTAACAGAGACTCTGCGTTCACAAAAAGCACACAGGGACTCTAGAACCAGCTATGGTCAATGCATTTTTCATCACTTGCATGAAAAAGGCAAATAAAATGGATCTCTTCCATTGAGCAATTAGGGTCTCAATATTCAAACGGGAACTTCTGTATTCCATCGATATACACATGAAAAAGAATTTTCTGCAATAACTGGTTTTATCAAACCAAACAGGACAGTGCTGAGTGCTTCTTGAGAATCTTCTTTAGGAGTTATTGTCCTCAGGGCTTGTTTTAACTAATGTCCGTCCTCTGATTGTTTAGTGTCTTCTCTTGGCTTCAGTGTCCTATTACTCTGCCGTTAATCCCTCCCGGACTGTTTTGAGAAGAGCTATGAAAATAAAACATTTATCAATGTTAATAATATGCATCTCAGAGAGAGCCTGGCCGCTCTGGGCGAGTTCTGCTCCCGACCAACCGCGCTCAGAGCGGCTTGGAATCTCAGGTCAGGGCCTAAAGTCCTGCCAAGTGATCTACAGTCTGAGAAATCGCGTGTTTTTCTTTCACTCTGACGTAGAAGCGGAGAGTTTAATGCCCCGCTTTTAGAGCCGAGCCGTCTCCAGGCTTGACACCCCTCCTCCCCATCACTGAAATCAATGTCATCCTGCTGCCGGTTGCCATCACACCAGATGTACTCCACCACTAGATAAACAGATCTCCTGCTTCCCTTATGCCGTAAACCCCCCACCCCCGTTGACTCGTCTGGCTAAAGCGCCTCAGCAGCATTTGGTTACGCTCGGATAACTGCAGATCCAATACTGACACGGTGGATAAAAGGGCTCGATTCCCTCAAGAACTCACACAAAGGAAAATCCAAAGTCCAAAGCGGCTCTAATGACTGGGGAGAAATAGAAATCAAGAACGAGGGGAGTAAAAAACAAAATCAACTGTTGGAAGTGAACAATGGGTAGATTAGGAGTTAATTACTTACTATGTAGGCGCAAATAGGACTGAAGGCGTAGGTGCCGCACACGTAGAGATGAGTGCTGTTCAGCCGGAGGAGGATTTTGATGTAATTGAAGCAATCAGTCTGGATGGGGAACAAATAGAGAGAGCGCGTGGTCCATAAAGTGCACAAGAAATTCTGAGAACTGAATGTATTTTTCTGGCCGACTCCTCAAAACATGTGCCTGGAATACTGGAGCGCATAATCAGGAGTAAATCACCCGTCGCAAAAAGAAGAAAAAACACAAATTGTCCTCAAACGCAGATGGGAAAACCTCCCGGCATCACACAGCAGTTGCTTGGTGGGGTTTCTGCAATAGTTGTACACTGCAGTATAGAGATTACAGAGGTTTGTCGCCCAGGGATACAACAGCTGGCATGACAACAAGGTTACAGACAGACACAGAGCGAGACGCAGCGCACAGAAAAGAACAACTCCCTGGCGAGTTTGAACACATGACAAATGTATTTGTAACTGCAGGAAAGGTTTGTCAACGCGGCACTCGGCGCTCGCTTCATCTTCTCACGACGCGGGTGAAGCGATTTTAGAGACGGCTGCAAGGGAAGAACAAACACCCTGCGAAAGCAGAACCCACGCTCTCGAGATTCTCATCACGCGAGTATCTTCCGGAGGCCTTTTTGCTGAAGGAGGAGGAAAGGTGCCCCTCACCTGCAGGTTCTTCCCTTTGAAGCTGCACTCCTCTCTTTTTCCAGCAGGAGTGCCCCACGTCAGCTGAGGAGGAAAAAAGAGAAACACAGAGTAAGTCGGGCCGGATTCAGGGAACCGTGCCGATTCTGCCGAGGGCGGTTTCTCTCCCATCAAAACGTACAGAAAGCACAGGGCTGTGGTCTGGAGATCAACAAAGTGACCTCTGACGTCGCAGAAAATGTATTCAATAGTGAATATTTTGGATTGTGAGACAATAGTCCCTCTAATAAACCACTACTAACGTTCTTCTGGAGCTTGGCCCTGCTGATGTCCGAGAGGCTGAGGGCAAACAGCGCCTCCCTGGCTCCGACGTACAGCATGTCGTCCTCCTGGCTGAGCAGCAAGGAGGTGTAATTGAAGACGCCATCCACGGAAAACCTCTTGGCCGATCTCTCCTTTGCATCTGGAAGACGGCAGGAGGAAACAAAGGTTTATCGTTCAGAGAGCAGGACGGAGCGGAGAGGAACGGACGGGGACAGAACGGGTCCTGATGCTGAACAAGAACAAGAGCGCAAAGTAATGGGCCCCAAATGAAACCGCTCGCCATATTAAAGTTGATTTTGTGTTCTGTGGGGAGAAAAACAATCAAATATTTCCTTATCAGAGTGCCAGGATTTAAAATGCATGTTTGGGAGTGACCTTTTCAAAATGTCATCATTTTATTTATTTTATTTGATATGAAATACCTGTCAACTGGATTGGTTTTGTGATACTACTTTATAATTATTAGTTGACGGCACTAAAACCATCTGAAGAATGTACAACATAGCGTCAAGTCTTATGCAGAGATTTGAGAACCAACTGCCATCAACTGTATCTTATGCAAGTCTACGGTTCTGACTCGTTAATCAGCTATAAAGTCTTAATTTTCAAGCAATTGGCTTTATGCATCAAATGTGAATCATTATTATTCAATTCAATTCATTTTTTATAGCCCAAAACCGCAAATTACAAATTTGCCTCAGAGGGCTTTACAGTCTGCACACATGCGACATCCCCTGTCCAGAAACCCTCACATCGGCACAGGAAAAACTGACATGAACCCTCAGGGAGAATGTCCAGCTGAAAACATGCAAATGATGAAAATAAATATCTTAATGTAGAACTAAGAAGCCAGATTCTGAGGCTAAAGTCGAGTTCTATATCCCAAAAATTCAGTTCAGAGGTTGGCTTTGAGTTAATAGACACGCATCATTAAACCCAAAAAACTGAGGCCCACGTAAACACAAAATAACCCCCCCACTCCAATGCGTTGGCCCAACGCAAACACACGATGGGAAAGGTAACAACATCTGAACCCGTGTTTTACTCCAGCACTCAAAGCGAGCTTGTGAGTCTGCGTCGAGGCCACACATGGAGCCACAGATCCAGCCGGCGGGGAGGTACGAGGGGGCAGACGTCGCGTTACAAACACGGCGCGCGGCACAACACATGGCGGCGATCGATTTACGACACAAACAGGGGGGAAGCTCTCCCCGAGCTCGTTGTGTTGTCGTTTCTCTCCCTCCCTCCCGTCCTCTCTGTTTACCCCTCTCGCACAGCCAGCAGCTACTGTAGCTGCAGCAGAATACCAGTGAGCCACGTCCACACTTTCCTCTGCTGGCTGCCTCTCTCTTTCTCTCACTGGCAAAAAAAAAAGAAGAAAAAAGCTTCTTCAACTCATCGCCAACCTGAAACTCCTTCATTCTGCCAAAGCCTCTTTAAGTGGATCTCTTTAGAAGGCGGGCCGCGGGTCAACGGAGTTACTTCTCTTTCCCACGTCGTTCCCTTTCCCTGCAGCCTCGAGTAGTTTCAGCAATGACGTAGAGATTCACAATGAAACACGTTGATTCTCAAAGAACACGTTGATCCCTTTAAACTTCTCTTGGCACCCAACAAGTGAGGATCACCAACTGGGCATCAGCGGCGGATTTTCTCTTTTCGTTGATTCTGTAGAACGTGAGTCCGCGTGGAACGTCGTCACTTGATATAACGTACATCATCGCGGCTGACATTCTTCTTCAGGCCTCCAAAGACGTGCGACATACGCAATGAAATATCTGTGCTTCCATTGCTTACATGCTTCTTACCCTTTGCAGCTTTTGACCATGTTGTTTATCTATGGCCTCCCATTCCAAACATTTAGAATAAAAAAAAACAAAAAAACAACATGTGCTCCCCAAGCCAAAACAGCCAGGGTCACGGCCTCCATTTGCTTCGTATCAGGAGTCGTCATCGGCATGATTTGATGCAGCTTAACCCTTTACAGTATTTCCCTGGCGTATAACCAGCAAGATGCTTCCAAAAGACAGAAAGAAAAATAAGACAAGAGTTGCATAATGCAAACAGTAAACAGCGATAAATGTTTACAACCCACGACTTAAACTTTCCAACATGCTCACTCAGGGCTCGTTGGCAGGCGGTTGCTTCCCTCTTACGGGAGAGAAAACCAGCTGCACGGCCGTAATCTTGTCCAAAATCTAATCGCAGGCCCTTTCCAGATCAACAGCGCCCTTTTTGTTTAAAACGTTGTGACATCTGGAGTCAATGAAGGGGAGGGGCCTGGCTTTAAACCTCAGCGATGGGATAGAAAATAAATACTTAAAGACTTTCTTTGGTCATTTAAGACAGGGAAAAAAATAAATGTCCAATGTGGAGAAGCAGAAACTATCTTTTGATTGAAAGGGAATTAAAGAAAATGTCCTAAATGCCGCATAGAGTCGTATACTCGGTCCCATCTCTCCTCCAGACAGGGGAACACATCGTTGCTCCACTGAGTTTCGGCCGTTCACTTGAACCAAAAACCACCTGCGCTCTGCATATTAAAACCGTCTGACATAAATCACAGTGACATCCTGCTAGACAGAGGATGGAATAACGAGCAAAAGAGAGCAAATTCAAGAACCTTTCGCTCTGAGTGGACCGGGGATACTTAGTGTATGTGTGTGTTGTTGGGGGGGTGGGGGGGGGGTCGGGACGCTGAGTGGGAGTTGTGGTAACCGGGAAGATAAGATTGAGATGTTGACCTATAAAGAAGCACGAAGACAAAAGGGAAGAAAATGTTATTTTCAAAGCACCACTGGGAAGGATTTATGATTAGAGCAGAAGGTCAAGCCAGTAACAAACGTCAGTTGTGTCAAGGTTTTGTCTCTGCGGTTTACATCTACGGCGGTTGTTTGGTTTTTTTTTTTATACTTTCCGAGGCAGCAGAGCCGTTGTGTGTTCTGACACACTTGCAGCAGAATGCCGGGCATCTGCTGGCCATCTCGCAGCCGGGCACCGGGTCCATTCATTACACCGCCCGTTTAATCAGTCGGCTGTCACCAAACCGGGGGCCTGAACCTCTGCCAACGCTCATCACTTCACATCAATATATCTGCTCTATCGCCAGCGTTAACATGCGGTGTTAGTTAGCAGCAAGAGGTTCTTTGAAGTCAAACTGCGTGTAGTTGCCTCGTTTCTCCGCGGTTATTAATGCCTACAAGCTGCAAAAGAAATTTAGCCAACGGTTCCAACCGGAGCGCGGCGGCACAAGTCAAAAAATGGAGCGTGGTTTGAGAGCAGATCAAGGTCTGCTTGAAATACGGACAGTTAAGAAGCGAATGACTCTTCTCCCTGACACGTAATAACTCCTCAGCAATCCACTGGTCCAAATTCAATCTCAGGATTGTATTTGTAAATGTATGACTTTTTTTTTTTTTTTTTAAGTGGTAAAGATGGACGGAAACAAATCATGGTGCAGGGAGAAATCACAGCAGTGATCACAGAAATATTTGTGAGGGGATCAGACTAAATCTCATCACACGAGACGAACAGCTACATGAAGGGAAAGTCGCATCACGCCTTCTTCCGTATGTGCAGGATGCTGCATTCCGTACGGATTTTAGCGTTGATGTGAGCTGCTTTGCTGGCGATAAAACAGCCAATTTTTCCTGCCGGGAGACAAAAATAACAGACAAGCACATAAACAGTATAAAATAGTTTTTTTTACATTTGAAATACAATATCTTCATTTGGGAGCATTGGATTTGTTGGTACTGACATTGTGTTACATTTGGACAGAGCCAGGCGTCCCATTTACATTTTATTTTTAGTATTTCTATTCTCATACTTTGAGAAAAATAAGGTTCTGTAATGTGTGTAGATATAAAAGTGAGTGCCCTTCAGGCACAAATCTTTATGAATCATAAAAAAACTATAAATTCCAGACATAAACCAAAGCTTTTTTTAGGATTCCGGATAACTCTCTCATTGTTGAGACCTCCAAAATAGCATAGTGACATCAAATTAAGATAACTGTGGTGGGAATCCGTTTATTCACATCACAGCTGAGTCCCCATTGAGGTAACTGAGATATCATCAGACGGTGCCAGCTTGCAGACACCGTGTCACTGAGAGACAAAACACATGCCAGCACCTTTGGCAGGCATCATATTTCAGGGAAAACAAGATTCAAAGGCGGTTCAAACTATTTTTTGAAGAGGGTAATGGCACCCTAAAAGGTGGGCCGATTGATTGGCTGCTTGTACGACTGGCAAGAAACTCCTAAAAGACTGTAAACATACGCCCGGATTAGCTGACGCGGTGTGAGTCACAAGACTAGAGGGCAACGGGGACACAAGGGGGGCTTGCCAGGAGAACAAGAAAAAAAAAAAAAGGAGAAGTGAGTGAAGCAAAGCTGATATTAATCTCACACTGAACGCCTATCTTACATGCACCACCCCCCCGCTACCCATCTCTGCCCTCTGCAAGCTGATGCTACACAAGAGCGCACAGCTTCAAGGCTCTCTGTTTTGACAGGATTCAACAATGGACTCGCTAAGCGGCGCAGGAGCTCCCGACAGAAGACGACAGGAGTCGCTTCAAGGTCATCGCGGCGCTGAACCCCGTAACGTTTGGGCAGAGTGACGGTTATTTCAGCGTCTGTGATCACTGGCGAGGAGCTGCTGCAGTACGCCAGCCAAGAGGCCAGAGGAACTCTGTCTGTCTGCACAGTCGGAGGACACGGAGCGAACTTCACGCGTTCCCTTTCCTCTGTGACGTGAACATTTTACCGTGGCTTTGTTGAACTGTCGACAAAGAAATCACTGTGGTTACGTGAGTGGATTGTGATGTATTTTAAAAACCAAATTAATGCACAGCTCGTAACAACTCTACAGAAGCTAGTACAGAAAAAGAAAACAAAAAAAATCACACTACGAGGCTGTAAATAAAGCTGACGGCACTGAATCAGTCGGAGAGCTTCTTTGAGGTCGGGCAGCAAGGTTTCACAGATGTGTTGTGTAGTTTGTGATCACTGGGAATGATGGTGTGGCTTTGCTGCAATTTTGTGTGCACTGCACACGCTCTTTATGTGTGCAAGGGTGTTCACATCATACTGAGAGACAGCTGCAACTTGCAGATAATAAGTACAGGCTGACAATGTGTAAGTGCAGTGTTTGCTGTGTGTGGGGATTATGCAGCAAAAAAAAAAAAGAAAAATGCTGCCACATGGTTAAATGAGCAGACTCTGAATAAGAGAAACGACAACAAAAACTACTGAATATTTGCTATATGTGAACAGTCATGTGTACCCCGGATTCCTTTCGCCTCTGTAGGAAAAAAGAGCAACGAGTGCATGAAGCTACGCATACCTTTAAAAGCAGACAGCAAGGAGGCGACACAGACGCGATGCTGTGCTCTGTAATTATTGGCTCTCTGGCATCATCCTGATGCACTCTAGATTGGCGCGCACCCAGCAAACACAAAGCAGTGGAGCGATGGAGCACAGTGGTCCATCACGGGTGAAAAGCCTACAAAATCCTGCATATTAGCTAGGCGAGACTCTCTACGTGGTACCTGAGTGGGTTATTCAAACGCAGGCTGCAGCACAGAGGGAGGGAGACGAGGAGATAGTTGGTATGATTTACTCACACATACAATTCAAAAAGAGACAAGCCTGTTCTTGTCACGTGTCACGTGTGAGACACCTCTTCGACCGCTCTTCCTCCCCCCCCGTCCTCGCCCCACCCGCTCTATGAAGACGGTAGTATGTCACCGGAATCCGAGGCACAAACTCAGATTTTTTTCAGAAAATACAATCAGACAACTTCAGCCTTCCAAGTACAAAAATACATTAGAAAGTGGACCTTTTCATTCTGTAATTTGCTAAAGTAGTGGAGCTGGGACGTTGATTTTGAAATTTACATCAAGCAGCAGTGCAGCGCGTGTAAAGCTTTTTGACGATGAATGAATGAATGCCAGGACTCAACAAGCAACCCTTCCCCCGCCGTGTTTGCCAGACACCTGCAATCTGCTGATAGTGAGTGTGGGAGGTTAGCGCCAACGTTAGCAAACGCTCCGGCTCAGACGCACTCGTGTGTTGCCTGACCTTTAATTTGCACTCGTTATTCCTCGTTCAGCTTATACAAAAAGTCCCTTTAGAATACAGATTATTTTGTGACACGCAGCTCCGGTCGGTCCTGCTTCTGGTTTTCCTAAGCATCCCTTCAGCTGTTGACCCTTTTTTTTAGAACATTGAAAACCTTAAATTGCATTCAGGCAAAGTAGAGATCAATGATGACAGAGTGAATTT
Organism: Gasterosteus aculeatus; assembly: GCF_964276395.1. Classification (NCBI taxonomy): domain Eukaryota; kingdom Metazoa; phylum Chordata; class Actinopteri; order Perciformes; family Gasterosteidae; genus Gasterosteus; species Gasterosteus aculeatus. Next base: position 16,995,167 of record NC_135700.1, on the reverse strand, counting down.
CAGTATTCCTGTTTGCAACACTGCTCTATCCCGGCTGTTGTAAGTTACTGTTGATGCCTCTCAACGTCTCTACACAAAATAACTTTCTTGTTGTGAAGCTGTCATGTGTCAGCAGCAGCGACATGATCGTCCATCAGAAATGCATCTGTAATTCAGGGGCCTTATGTCTTGTTGAAAATAAATCTTAAAAATTTTAGGGGTATCTGACTTTCCACATCTTAAACCACCTTCCCTTACCTCAAATGTTCTTAGCCACAGAAAGAAAAATCAAAACACAGACCCACCAAAAACGATTGCCTTGATGAATGTCATCGTTTCTAAGGCTCAGCCAAGTGGACTTGAGGAAGAAAATAAATGGCCAAATCCAGCTGGCTTGCAGATGCTTACAGATGGTTTCTGCTACAGCCTGAATCCCATCAAAGTGCACGTCGATAATCTCTTCTGCCCTTTTCTAGCTGGCACACGCTACTCAATTTTGGGGGCACCAGTTTACTGAGTACACTCACTTTGAACCGACATGTGTTAAAGGCCTTCAAGTGTGACCACAGCATGCAGACACAACTCTCTACCCTACATGTGTGTGTGTGTGTGTGTGTGTCTTTGTGTGCGTATCTCTGGAGAGGTCCTTGATGAGAAGAGCAAGCGTGCAGAGTCTGCTACTCATCCACCACAATGTAAAGTATTAAGGACGAAAAGCAGTCAAGCGCTTTGGTTTTAGGATCCTCGCTAATGGTTCTTCTTTTACACACATCTACTTAATGTAGTCATGCTGCTATCAGCAGCCTCCACATTATGGCTCACAGCGGTTATGCTGTTGATAAAGCTGGAATAAAAGAAAAAGAAGGAATAACAAATATTTCCGTCAACAGGTGTCAGTCATCGAAGGGCAATGAATCCGAGTGCTACACCTGCGCTCCGAAATCTGACGGATGGGTTTTTCCTGTACAGTTGCACCTTGTAACCGAGTCCTTCAGCTCAGTGTAAGTGACAGAGTCGGGCCTCTGGGACACACACCTCACTCTCTCCATCTACATACACCCACTAGCAGGAATAAGACGCACGCGGAACACATTATGTACTGGAGCTGAATCAGGAAAGTTCTGACTCTTAATGAAAGACACATGAGACAACTGCTTTTAACCACACGAGTTCTGCCTCAAATCAAATGTAGTGCATTGTTGTTTTTATTACATTCTTCACTGTGTATTCATTTATTATGTTATGTTTTTACAAATAACCGGGATTTTTGACCTGACGACCTGATGTTTTAATTTGTTTTAAATTTTTGTACTTGTTGAATGCATTTACATTTGGCTTTTTCGAGATTGCGTGACTTGTTTTATAGAAACAAATAAATGTATCGTTTAAAGCAATGTGAACACTGTGACAGAAAACCTGTTTATGTATCAAATAATAAAATGTTATTACTTCACCTTATTGACGCTTCATCGTGCAGTAAATAAGCTAAATTCAAAATATAAAGAAAGAGAAAAAGAAGGTGGGGTTCTTTGTGTCACCATTACTGTTAAAACGAGCAAATCTCTGCTGCAAGATGTTAATCTTGATGAGGGAAACATAATTTTAGTGCTGGAAAAACCCACACTGCAACCCAGTGACCCCCCCCCCCCCCCCCCAAACAAATCCTAATGACTCTCTTAACCTTGCATTCCTCTCTGTCCATCTTAATTAAAACCTGCGCCGTTATTCCTCGCTGCTTGCCATTGTCCTCAAATCAAATGTTCCTGGTTGAAATCTGCAAAGACAGAACTTTTCTGTACATTTCCCGGAGCGTGCAAGTGACGAAGCCATTAAAGTGTCTGAAGCAAACCGAGCCGATGTGCTGTAATTGCGCTGCGTTGTTGCCCGGCCTTACGGCGTTGTGCGCAGGCACTTGTCAGTGCCACCTCTGCTGGAAGCCTCAGACCGCTTTTCTTTCAGGATCGGGTGGCGTGTCCTGGCCGGGGTTTTAAGCGGGCAGCGGAGCATGTCACGACCATGTGCTCGAGCCCCGTCTTGCCCGCCCCTCCCCTGGTTCCACACGGCGGTCCATGCACTGCCGAGGTTTCAGCATGCATGAGAGAAAGCGCACAATATTCGCAGGGCATTAATCAAGCATGAACAGGAATGGGCACATTCAAATGGAAAATCTTCCCCCTTCGTTTGTTATACATTTCCTACTAACCGTGTATGTACCGTAGTGACAGACAGATTCTCTGGATGCACTTGAGTCCATAAGATAAATACACTGCTAAATCACAAAAGAAGAAGAGAACTGTCCTTATTAACTGCAGTACTTCAATTTCTCCATCATGTTCCAAGTGAAAGAAATAAAAAGAAAAATGATTCATCTGGTAGGCGCACATCTGGAGAAAGACAGTGCCATCATGCAGCAGATCTTCCTGGTAACTAACACTCATACCCGCTTGCATAACTGATGCTTGAAGCTTCAAGTCCCGTGATCCTTTGTGCCGTCTCACAAGAGAAGTAATGAAAAACAGACAGGGCTCTCCCACCGCAGCGACCACAAAAACCTCCACCCACTTTACATGAGAGATTAGCCTGCTCATTAAGGGAGAAGGAAGGAGCGAGAGGAGAGGGAGGAAGACAAAAAGAAACAGGAAAAAGGCCATGTCAAGGCAAGGGTCCTCTTGAGAGAAAACAGTCCCGGTCTGCCCCGTCTTGCAGACTATACAAACCAGAACGGAGGATTAGAACGGTGACCTGCTTTACATGTTTTGCATCAATTGCGCAGGTTGAATGGAGGTTTAAATACAAAACGTTTAGCATGTCAGTGATGCTGCAGAAGTTGTTTTTTTTTCTGCATAGCTTTACTCTTAATGAATAAGACACAATCAGTGTCGGCGACACACACTTTGCTGGGAACCAGCCGTGGGCAAAATTAATCAATTTCAGGAAAAAAGTGAAATGGCCCAAGTTGTTTCCGGGTAGGAGCGGTGCCAATTTTGAGATGCTGCATGTGAATTACCGAACGACGATCGAGTTGGCATTAAATTGATGTAGCGAATATGAGACAGGGAGTCTTTACAGGAGCCGACGCACCACTACATCCACATAAAGCCTGTTCTTTGGTTGCTGCTGGAATTTGTCAGTGTGAGCACTGTTGCCAAACAAAAAATATGAAAAATACACTGCAGGAGCGAGAAAAACAATTAAGAATCAACTTGTGGATTCTCTTTTTAGAGAGCAGCTACATCACAAGAGGTTACAGAAATAGGTGTTTAGCAGTATTCCCTGATAACATTGAGTTTTGTAAGCAGCATCTTTATTTCTCTCACCCCTCGTTTGTCCTACGCTGCCAGAATGCATCAATCAATTAGCAAAAAGCTTTTGGCTGAGCCAATAGTGAAAAACAGATTGGCTCATTATACTTTTTGCATTATAAAAGCTTAACCCAGTCTCATTATAATAAGAGGAGTGCTGCAGTATACAGCGAATACATACAATGATGAGGTCAGGTGCAAAAAAAGGTTCCATCCAATCCCTGGATTTGCCAGGAGAGAAAATAGGTCCATATTTCTGAGATAAACTGTTTAATTCAGCTGTACAATAGTAACAGCAACAAACGGGGGAAATGGTCAATGTTTTTGAAGGAATGAACGACGAGGGCAGACTGTATTTCACAGTCCCAAAATTGTTGCATTCTTTTGTTTTGCTTTAAACACTTTGCGATGCCACACAAGTGATTGCTATTATCAAAAAAACATAACTGCACGTATTCATCGGACTGTTGTAGTTCAGGCCTCTTCAAGTTGGCTACCTTACATTTGACCATGTCATCGTTACAACAAAACTCCTGAGTCTCATTTCTCTTTGGTAATACCCCAAAAATATGCATGGTAAGTATTTTGACTTACTGTAAGAGAAACTGATGCGTGGTGTGACATCATCCTCAGTGGCGGTCAATGATTGGAGGCAGATGGCCAATATCAGCGCAGCAGCCAGAAGACAGTGGACAGACGCAGCCAACGTGCACATGATGGTTGCCTGATCCGCTCACACAGACACACACACAAATGCACACTGTTTGTTTTCAAATTCCTTGGAATTCATTAAGCCTCTCTTTACTCTGCGGAGCTTTATTTTCTCACTCCCATCTTCTTGTAAGCTGAGAGGAGGGAGGCGGGGAGGCGAACGTCTCCTTGACTTGATTCTTGTACTCCCAACGGTCCTTGCACACGGTTAGCAGGCTCTTCACACAGAGGAGAGGAATCCTTTCTGGATTAGAGGCCGCTTGTTGTCATCTCCTCATAGTGCTCTTTCGATAGATCGGCACCCAGCTCCAACCGGTGGCCGTTCATTAAAAGTCATGTTAATTCTGTGGAGAGAAGAGAGAGAGAAGTTTTTCCTTTAAGGTCGATCCAAGAACGTAAAGAAAAAGAACAAAGATGCAACACAAGCTAGGAGAACAGATCCCAATCCAACTTGTGACGCTGTAACCCACAGCTAGAAAAGAGAAAGGACTGATGCATTTTGATGTGGTTCATTCGGGCGAAATGATGCAAAAAACAAATTGATTGAATTTTACAGTTACTGTGTTCATCCCCCAGGAATCTCCCCCTGCATCCCTCTGTCCAGAGACTTCAACATATTTAACACACTGTTGGCTTCGCCTAAAGCCTTCACGGCAAAAACAAGTATATAAAATCCTACTGCTCTTTCACCACGCTGCCAAAGAAGAACTCCACTAAACAGAGCGCCAGCCAGCCGACATGAGCGCACACATCATGTGGCAGCTTAAAGGTTTTACAAACTTTAAAGTCTAAGTAAATGTCCAAATTGCTCTGAAGCTCACAACAGTTTTCTCCGAGATAAAAAAAACACATAGAGGACTCTTTTTAATCCCAGTATTTAAATTATGCTGTCATCAATAATCGGTTAGAAATTTGCGAGAAGATAACATGGCTGCTTTGCTATATATGGCTGCTATCTGTGGCTATGTTGGGAAATAAATGAAAAGAACAGCGACTCCGAGGCCGAGCCTGTAATTTGTCTCAAAGGATGAGCAATGAACACATCTGCCCTCTGACTTTTATCGGCCTCAGCAGTGTTCAGATAAGCTTTGTGTAGATCTTTTATTTAGTAGGGGGTTGTCTTCCTTCCATGAAATATGAACTACTCCCTCTGTACTAAGCAAACGCAAGGCATGTGATTAAAATAAATGTGAAAAATGACCATAGACTTCTGGGATTAAATAACCTGTAAATTTGTTTGCAGTATCTAAATGAATGAAGGATGTTTCGACTACTCGGAGGCAGCAGAAGTAAGCTGGAGACACCAAAGCTGGTTAGCTTCCAGCTGGAATGGTGAACTCGTTAGCAATCAGTTGCATATGAGTGAATCCAGCTAATAACAAGCTACATTCACTGAGAGTCGTCTTAATGTCAAATGAACGTTCAGTATTTCTTTTGTCAGCAGATGCTGAACGTTTCACTTTCACCAGCTAGTTGTTAGCAACACTAAACTGATGGTTGAGGCTCGATGGGACCGTCACATGGTTTTGATTTTGTTGATACGTCTCTAAGTCGACCCAATGGTGCTAGACGAGGAGTCAGTTGATTACCCAAATTCAACCGGAGAATTGGGGGCAAATTGTTACACGATTGTACCAATGTCTTATGAGTGGAGACATCTAGTTAACAAAGCACAGCCTGTTCCTGTAATATGTGAGCCCAACTCACTGCTACTTGTTGCACAGTGCTGGACGTCTAAGTGCCCCTGACATCTCACTTAGGTGGTGACGTTTAGAAAAGTAAACACTGGAGAGCACATGGCGTCTCTGGTAAAGAGCTTACATCACTGCTACAACTCCCACGGGAACTCCTTCAAATATTTATAGAAGCTAATAAATCCATACGACCGAGGCGGCTCATTTAGTGGCTCCCATGTTGTCTGCGGAGACAAGGGCATTTCAAACTTCTGATCAAACTGGTCTTACAACAACTGAAAGCAGGACAAATCGAGATTTACAACCCCATCTTGCCCCCCACCTGCCTAGAGAAAGCAGTTGGCTAACCCACCTACGCGGCGGCACCATTAGCAGCACGCTAACTGGACCGCTTGTTGACATTATGCCATGTATTGTAGCAGCCATTTCCGTGGGGGGTGGAGGCTAAAACAACGGTCCACAATCCGGTAGCACCCCCCACCCCCCCGACTCCCCTTATCGACTGGTCCCCCCCATGTCTGCTGAGACGGCAACAACAAGCATGTCAGCCCAGCGTGTGCTCACACCCCAGGTCACCATGTTCCCAGAGCTTATCCGTGTGCGACTCCAGAGGGCTTTTAAATGTTAATGAAAAGGGGGGAGCTGTTCTGAGGCTTTGCTGGTCAATTCTGAGGTACAGTTATGCATGAATGAATATCGCTACACTTGCATTGACCTTCAGAGGCCAAAAATGGTAGTTGGTGTTTGCCGTGCAAAGTCACAGGTTATAAATAGTCACTGGTAAAGTAGGCGTGTTAAAGAACTGAATGAATGGCAAACATATTGAGAGATGAAGACTCAAAATCATGTCCAACTATTATTCATCAAAACAACTCAGAGATAAAATGAGAGACACCATTTCTCAGATGTGAAGTAACTAGTATAAACCAAACGAAAGCTGCTTAGTGAAAAGTACTACAAGCCTTACACAAAGTTAAATAGATCTTCATTACTCTAGTCAAATGTATACATTGTGTCCCTTGTATTTGAAAACGTCTCTTGGGATCCCCTTAGCAGAGAAAGATTGTAAAATTGCACTTGTAAAGTTGCTGGCGTGCTCAGTCTCACTCAGTTATGTCAATACGAAGAGGCCCCTGTAGCTGACTGAGACAACTGAAGGTATCTGGGCAATCCAAAATACAGGATGAGTCAAGTGTGAAGCATAAGACGTTACGGAGGCCAGCAACCTGAAGAGGACAAGATTGATGTTCCACACCCGACAGGCAGATCCGTGGAGGATTGGCCTGAAGAGCGGGTAAAAGAACGCAGTCGCACTTATCCCGTTTTATTCCACAACCCACTACGCTCGGTGCCACAGGACCCATCTGCTCATCTGGGAGAAGGTCTGCTGCCCCGCGTGTCCACGAAGGGTCAATCTGGTGCCATATTGCTTAAGGCTACAGTTTCATTAACCTTTCAAAGCTCCCTCGGGGCTTCTCATTAATACCTGCGTCTGTTGAGAGAGAGCGCGACAGAGAGAAAAGGATGCGGCGTACGTATCGGACGGTACACACGGCCACGTCGTTGCAAGTCCACCGGTCACGAATGCGAAACCATTTGGCTACATGCGTTTAAACGACTGGACTTTGGCCAGCGGTTCCCGATAACTCACGCCTGCAAAGTGACTGGTCTCTCCTTCTGGGTCTTTGGCACAGAGCGAGGCACTTACGAAGATAATCAGCGGCTGGGCAGCACCCCTGTGATGAGAGCGCCATCACGGAGCTGGACACGATGTTAGATTAGGCCGACGTCCAACCCATTAACGGTATCACAAGTGTGTCCAAATGCATAAGAAAAAGAGAGAACTATAAAAGTATTTAACTGGAAAAATTCTTCTTTGCTGGTTTAAGGGTGACTTTGTAAGAATGCAACTAAAAGTAACAGTTTCAAACAAATATAGAAAAGAGGAAACATCAGGATTAAGTGAAGGGTCATTACTTGTCCTTGCCTTGCAGTGACGTTTGGGAGGAAAATCCTCCCAAAGTCCGACCCTAAAAACAACATGGGTGCCGGTCACTATTCAGAGAGATTCATGTAGCCATTATGTTGAGCAGAAAGGGTCTCAATAGGTGACTGACAGGGCAGAGACTGCCCGCTGAGGCTGCCATTATAACTCTCACTTATAGCAGGAGGGAGCAGAGCGTGATTGGTTTAGATTCAAGCAATGGGGCGACGGGGGCTAAACCTTTGCTGCCAAACAGTCCATTACTGGCTTTGCATAGACTGTGAGTTGTCTGCTAATTCATTACTGGGAACAAGCTAAAACCATTATCTTCTATATAAATAAAAATTTCCCTCTTTAAAAAAAAGAGAAAAGAAAAATGTATTCTGTCAGTCATCATGTGCTACTCATCAAGTTACTTTCCCCATGTAGAGAATTTGGTGCAACTGGAAAAAGTATTAAGTAAATAGATCCTTTAGAACAAAAAGAGGTCATCGTACTTTGTGAAGTAACCATTCACATTCTTAAGCGTTTAAAGACTCCTCAGTCAAGGGTCGAAGGTAAAGTAGCACTGTTGTTTTCAAAGAGCCAAAGAAACAAAGCGCTACGTCATTTGTGTGAAGCGGGGGCTCCACGTGTCCTCTCATGCGGCCCACCTGGGAATGAGATAAGGGGGAGTAAAGGGGAAGGTGTAGCTGAGAGACTCCTCCAAGAAAGCAGACTCCTAAATAAATCAAGACTCTATAAAACTGTAACAGTAGAAGCTCTGAGTGTCTTGTGCCAAAATGGCTTATTGCTTTTATTGGAATGTACATCAGCTCACAGGTAATTCATCTATCAGAAAACAAATCTCCAGGATATTATCTCGTAGAGGCCTTTGAGTAGTTTTTTAATATGAGCAACTTTGTCATAACAAGCTGAACACTACACAGCTTTTATGAAAACACCATTCCAGCCGGACATTGTTTTGTTTTTGCTTCTTAAGGCAAATTCATATAGAGCCGGAAATCAAATGTACATTGAGCTTTTTACCTGAAATGTCAACGGGAGTGAAGGAATCAGTAAGACTATAACAAATTGACCCAAAGCAGCTTGGCTTGGGTCAATTTCATTTTTTACCCTGCAGACTAGACTTTAACACTGGATAAAATAAAAAACCTTTATGCACGCTTCAACCCCTGAATCTATGACAATCGGACAGCTGCACGGAGTCATTATCCTGACGCCCAAAGGCAAACTTCCTGTGAAAAAAAGACCTCAACACGTCCACAAATGGCACAAAGACACTGATCTGATACAAAATCAAGAGGCATTGATTCAACACGTCCCTCTTTGTTTCCTTCATGAAAATGCGTTTATGTTAACGATGGCTAGCAGCTGAGGGTGTTGACTGCAACCCAATTCTTTACTATGGGTGTTACAAAAGATGAAGACATGGAAGAAATAGAAATATCTAAAACACACATGAAAGACTTCAGACTCACTGTGTGTATATATATATATATATATATATATATATATATATATGTTGATGCAAATAAACCAGATACGTCTTAACCTTCTATTCAGTCATAATTATCAACCCCCTTGTAGTTTAGAGGCGACAAATGCAGAAATTTTAAGACAGTGAGCTTAATTTCTTCACAGAACATTATCTGCAATCCTGCGTTCATTTCACAGTAGTACAAAAGTGTCAGTGAATTGAAAGCAACAGCATTTACTGAATTATTAATTCAAATGTGTGACCCCAGGACAACAGTTACAGGATACTGATGTTTCCTGCATGTATTATCAATTATTCATTGAATTATCTTTCTAATGATGACTGGCTGTAATGCGTCCTGCTGTCGTGTGTCCCTGGTGCTTTGAAGTTATGACGACTTTAAAACAACAAAATTACAGGAATAAAATTAAATTACAACCGAGGATCTTACTCAAGAGGCATCAAACTTCCTTCAAAGCTGACGGCTATTGAGGTCATAAGCCATTCCCTTCCCACGGCCTCAAAATGACTCACAGAGTCACTTGTGGTTCACACCGCCATCCAGTAAAAGTCAATACACGGATAAGAGTTTCCTCTTAGAAGAACTAGAGAGCACTCATGTTGTGCTGTTGTAGGAACTGATGTTTTGGAATTGCTTGAGCTGCTTCTGGATGACGTGCATCAATGTTCGGACTACACTAACAGGAAATACAAATTAAATTGAAATGAAAATGAAAACATTTTTCCCTAAAACAACATTTTGGGAATTGGAAAGGTTATTGGAATGCATATTATCACAACCACTCTCTGTTCCACCTCTCTGCATCGAGCCTTAAAGACATTGAATTGGTCCTAATTAGCCTTGAATGATCCTGAGCCGGCAGACAGGTGCAGGACAGCTACACTACGGCGCCGCTCCCGTGATCCCATCACGCCGGCGTCTCTGTGTCACAGGCATTTGTTAAAACGCAGTAATGAACTCAGACTCTGAATCCCTCTACATCATCTTCCGGTTACAAGTCATAACTATACGCAAAATTCGCTACACACACACACACACACATTGTTGGAATCAAGAACAAAGAGTGTGATGTAACGCCACTTTAAGAGTGATCGAAGCTCGAAAAGGCTTTGAGGAATATTCAAACCACCTTTTACATTAGAGCACATGCTGCTCAGAGTCGCCACGCGGGTAGAAGCAATTATCATTTCAAAAGAGCGAGTGAAGCAGAAGCGGCAGAGGAGATAAGTGCTTAACGGAGAGTTGGGGTCACCTTAGCCCCTATGATACAGAGTTGCCCTCGCTTCAAATTATTCAAGCCTGACGGGGGAAACAGTGGGAGGTTGGTTCTTGAAGAACTCGCAAAGCGTCAATAATGAGCTTTGCACGTCAGTCAGGATACCGCGCGCCGAGCGACATCATTTCCCAGCGTCGCACTCAATCGTAACCCGGCTTGCGGAAACTATGGCAATCTGGAGATGTTCAAGCCAATTATAGGGATTTCCCTCTAACAGGATCGCTATTGGACGACAAACTCAATAGAAAACAGATTTCCCCTTTCTTTTTGGTTATTGTGTGCATCTGGGACGAAAAGCTCCCCACACTTTTAACCTGATGATCCACCTCTAGACTAATAAAGTGCGCTGACCAATCAAAACAAAACGACGGACAGAAGAATTCCGATTCCCCCCCCACGGCTTGCGACAGACCGCCACTTAATGGCGGTCTAAAGGCGTCAGCAGTGAGAAGAGGCACTGGTCTCGTTGTGGTGTAGAAAAGCGGGGAAAACGGCAGCAACCCGAGAACAGCATCTCATTCCTCTGCCGAGTTGATGAGGTCGGGCACACGTCTGTGAACAAGCTCAATGGCGTGACAAAAGGAGAGTGGAAGATTTACAGTTCACAGACAACCGGCCTTTGTGAGGTCCAGACCACGCTGTTTTAGCATCACTGTTCATTTGCTAATTACGCCATCAAACGCGAGGAATTGGCGATCCATGGCGGGCTATTCATCTCATGGCTTGAGCATCGAGTGGTGGAGGGAAAGTTTAATCCCTGCAGCTAAACCGACGTGAGGACTCGATTCTCCACTCGAGCCGACAGGCAAAGGTTATGGGATTTAAAAAGTGTAACAGATGACAATATTTTCTCGCTGGCCCTCGGTTCAGCCGGTCAGACCCGCACAGTGCGGTTCTGAGGCGGCGCGCTCTGGTACGGATGTTAACGCTGGGATTTTTGACCAGGCGGCGGTTCTCGTTCTCATCGAGTGGAAACACGACAGTTTGTCGGTGCCGTTTTTCTGGTTTGCCACCTCGGCCTCGGCCGTTGGGTCGGTTTACTCCCTGCAAATATGTCGACATCAAAAGAAACAGCTGGAGCACTTCTGGTTTGTTTACCGCTAGGGACTCTCGTCTTGGCCTTGGTGAGCAGTGCTCACCAATAAAGGAAGTATTAAGTCAACAGTGTGGTCCCTCCTGGCGACAATCCCGCTGATAATGGCTGATACACCGATAAGGGACGTATCATGGAGAATTTATTAACCTTAATCAGTATAAAAAAATATTTGGAGATGATTAGAAAGATGGATTACATTAGAATGGAATGATTAATTTATATATATATATATATATATATATATATATATATAAATTAATCATATATATTGAGAGAGAGAGAGAGAGAGAGAGAGAAATAATAGAAGAGGGGCTCTTAAGTCCCCCTATTGATGGATCAGAAAAAAACTGCAATACCTACCACTTACCATAGCCAAATACATCCTTGTACATAAACTGTGAACCATAAAACCATTTCAACTCATTTAATTCTGCACCCTAATTTTGGAAATCTTCTTCAAAAACATTTTTGATTTTCCTATTAAAATTCAGATTACATCATTACATTACAGGTCATTTAGCTGACGCTTTTATCCGAAGCGACTCACATAACATTTTTAACCCCTGGCTTTTACATTTTGCCCAGGGAGCAATTATGGGTTAGGTGTCTTGCTCAGGGACACTTCGACTTGAGACATCCGGGACTCGAACCACCAACCTTGCGGTTCCCTGCGCCATGACGATCATCAAATCAAACACGCTGAAGAAAGGGAATAAAGTCCCTTCTTGAAAATAGACTGCTTGAATACATACATGTTGGTAGTTTTATATTACATTACATGAAATGACTACATATCTGATGCCAACAAGTGGACGGATGGATGGAAGCACATAGTTTGGTAATGTGCATATTTTTGCCCTCACCTGTTATGTTTAGATTGTTTGGATATGAGTTGCATATTTTAGTAAATATCGGCCATCAACATGTCTGCCTCCTTTTGAATATATGGGACATTGGTGCTCAAAGCAACAACTAAAAACTAAACAGCCTCATCGGAAATCATGACCTCGTTATGAAAGACAATCCACAGACCTTGTTGTTACTTCTAGCAGATAACTCGCCAAAACAACTCACACTAAACACTATCGGGATTGAGAAATAGCCCTACAGGTTAAAAGGAAAGATGTGGTTTAGAATGAACTGTCCCTATGAGAAGGAACGTTTAAAAATAAATTAAAACAGCTGTGTGATAATATGATTTCACTTTATTTTCGGGGCAACATTTAAACACAATAACTGTAAAGTCAAAGTCTCGAGGAAAAACATTCCAGGAACATAAAGTCTGGTTTCCATTACAAAAGTCACAGTTTCTCTTCCTCTTCATTTCTGTCAAAACAAGAGGAAGGAAAATAGGCAAGACGTTCATTTCTCTCTGAAGAAGAACAGGTTACATAATATATTTCCACCCTAAAACCGCCACCTTTGTTACGGCCCCATTCAGGCTGATGCAGAGGACACTCCTGACAAACTCCAACACTTGTCACACAGACAAGGTTAAGGGAAAATAAAAACCTGCCTCGCAGGCCGCGCCCGGCAACGGTTAAACACGGGTTTGTCACATTTAACTTCATCATGCGTGTGTGAACACGCTTCTCTGAAACAAATATTCCAGCACTAATTTCAGTTCCCATTCTGGTCCTCGCAGACTTTTCTTCTCTGCTCAATCTCAGACGTGCTTGAACGTTATGAGGAAGTATATCATTACAACCTTAAAAAACAAAAAGGTGCCTAAATAAAAAATACAAAATATCTCCAGCGACGTGCCATGCCAAGCCGCCAGTGTAAACGGAACAGACACCGCATTTCGGAGACGACAGTGTGCTTTCTACTCACACGCATTCATTCAAACAGCCTAAAACAAACACACGGGACGTCTGTCAGGACTTGAGTAATCCTGCGGTGGAGCGTGTGTGGACCTGCGGCTAAAGACCGCTGTCCTGTGTGAACAGTGATGACCGGGCATGACAGCAGTCTCAAACAGATGAGTCAAGTGCAGGTGGAACACACGTAACCATGGAAAGCAGATTTGTTTGTGAGGTAAGGCCAGAATTCATTTCAGGTTTATCCGCCTTTTCCCCCCCAGAGGGGCATCAACTGCACGCTGAGCCCTCCTTCGTGCCCAACATGTACAGTAAACCCCTCTAGGCTTGGGCGGGCGCTCTACCTGCAGGTCACACTGGATACGAATGGCCCCGCAGAGGAGACGAAATGTCATGCACAGAGCGGAGACACTTCTGCAGATAGGTTTTAGGGAATCAATGCCCCGGCAACTTTTCACAGTTTTAGTTGCATCAACTCAACAACAACTCTCTCCCAAACTGAAATGCCTTTCCTGCAGCATGTTTTAGCTTCAGGAAATGGACAGCAAACCCTTTTAAACTCATCCGAGCTGATGTAGAGGCAGCTGGATCTGCTCCACCGCCATTCAAAGAGGAACATTTTCACTAAACGGAGGCATCAAAAGGTCCCATCAGATCAGAGCGAGCACATCCAGCCCCCGTGGACACTATACTGGGGGTTAAATACAACCAGAGTGTACTCCCCTCCCCTTCCAACTCTTTCACAACAACCTCGCCACATGCTGACCATTCCTCTGAAGTTGCTACAGTGGGTGGAGCGCTGAGTCTGTGTGCTTGTTGAGTGTTTGAATGTGTGTGTGTGTGATTGCGTGGGAAGGGGTCCTGTGTTTGCATATGAGAACGTTTTACAGAGAAACGGAGGGAGGACGGGGCGGAAGCGGGCAAGATTCTTTTTTTTCCGAATACTTCCAGATAAAAGTGCTTGTTTACAAAAAAAAAAGGGGGGGGGGGGGGGAGTGACTGCGGGAGCGATCGGTGTTCTTAGTGTTACTGATATCTAGTCAAAGTCTGGTAACAGGGAGCAGCAGAGCAGCAGAGGCCCGAAGGGGAGAGACTGTTTCACAGGTCATTTACAGGCTGACTCCGAAAAAAGCACATCAGCATCATCTGAACGCTGAGCACAAGCAGATGCTTCATCCAGTGGTGGATCTGTGTTTGTTTCATTGCAATGCAGAGAGATATTGGAGGCGCAACACATGCCAGCATAGATAAGAGTAGGCGGCCTATTTGGAGGAGGATTACAGGAAACAGGCGTGCTGTCATTAAGTGTAACGCTGCACAGTCAGTTCCAAAAGGCTCCACATGGCGCTCACAGTCCTTAACAGCACCAATGATGCCAATGTGACTTTAAGTGGGGGTGAAAATAAAGCAGAGTAAATTCAGAAGAAGGGCTTCTTGGGGGGGGGGGGGGGGGGGGTCTTTGGGTTGAAAAGGGGCTGTTTGGATCCTGATCCTGATGATCAGAGTGTCCACACTAATGCAGACTTTCTCAACCGTGATCGAAATCAGTGATAATCCTGCAATATAATTAGTTGTAGCAAAGATTTCGGAATGAAAGCAGGCAATTTGCACATTGGACCCTGATCAAGCTCGTCCTTGATTGAAATGACATGAAAACAGCTGTAGGGAGAAGCACACTGCAGTCTACAGGTCTACATTGACATGGTCGGTTAATAGCCACTATCATGAGGCAAAACATCTCAGAAAACCTTCATTTACGCATAAACGCTCTGATATTAGAAAACATTGCAACCGCAATTATTATTCAAGCCGGACTGAATACCTCCCGAACGTAACTTGATATACATGTGATGAATGCACTCTTGTTTCAAATCTCTCCGTTCGAAGGTGTCTCAAGCTGAAAACCGAAGAACACCGGGCAGGAAGAAAAAAGGACCTTACCGTCCACGAGCTGCAGCGCGAATAATACCAAAAAAACGCTCAAGTCTTCACAGTCATTGGAAAAACCTTCGACCAAAAAAAAAGGGACGTAAGCCCATTTAAAATCCACAAGGCGCGTTTCGAAAAGAGCACGGAGAGCCCGGCATTATTGCGTCGGCGAGGTGAGGTCCATCATCGCAGCATTACTGAGCGAGCCTCCGTTACTACGGACCTGAAGGGGCGGGGCGCTCTCGTGCTGGTGAACTTTGGCTCCTCCCACAAGCACACGCCGCCCGCCGGGCGGATACGAAGAGCCCGAGACGCACGTGGTCCCACAAGTCACATCGAGTCAACCAATATCACAATATCACAAGTATTCCCGATTACACGTCCAGTTTTCCCGTCATGCTGTGTCGTGTTACAATTTATTTTACCAAGAACTGGAAGCATTTATGCCCATAATGGCTTTATCCTAGCGTGACACATGTTGTCTCATGTTTTTTTCATATATTTATGACAGAAGAGTTGTAAAAAAATGTAGCGGCGCGCTGAGGGTTTTATACCCCTTTAAAAAAATAAACCCAAATCACCCTGGTCATAAACACAAAGGCTTATATCATATAATATGAATACAATTAATATGTAAACAATAAAGCCTACAGTACGCTGCCAGCATTGAATAGGATAGATAAAGCTAAGCATTTGTGTTTCTCTTAGCGTATTTGTCAAATGTATATCTTACATTAACGTCTGTCAGACTGATTTATTTTCACAGGGTTGCTGCTCTTTTGTCTCTGCTGCCAGTTTCATCTTCTCTCGGGGTTATTCTGCAGTCGTCAAACAATTGATGACAACTGAGAGCATCCACCACAAAGAGAATTATAAGAGATTATGTACTAAGGCAAAGACACAAGCAATACTCAACCATTCATGCAATCTCTTTTTTTTATCCCCAAAACAATAATAATAATAATTATAGTTGTGGACACTTAGTCATATGTAGTTCTCCTTTAAGCACAACTTGGCCTCAATTTCTGCTCTGGACATCCAATCAAAATTATCCCAAAGCAAATTCTCAGTGATAACACACAACCACTCTTAACACCCCCCAGGAGACAAGACGAAATAAATAATTAGTCTCCAGCGCTTTGCTTGAAATGTGAGAACCTGTCAGATATTTTGGCTGTTAACACCAAAAACATTTGATGACAGTGAGCCAGCCGGCCGCTGAGCGCTTGAGGCTGCAGCCTGATGGCCCAGTCTGACAGAACTCTGACACTTTATTCTGGAAATGTTGACACTCTCTGACTGGCTTTACATAACTGTGCAAAGGATAAAGCTAAGGCCAACCACTCCTAACTGGGAGAATATATGGCTCGTGGAACGTCATTCTCGCCGTCCCTGTTTTCCATTTTCTCTCTTATTATGTGTTCCCTGATAGACAGACACGCCGAATCAAGGTTTCTCTCCTTTATCTGCCAAGCCCTCTGTAATCCCTGAAATTTAATCAAGGATTACTTCTGAAAAGATTAAAATGATCCAAGTTGTACAGAAATCAGGTTTGCAACAACAGGGAGGAGAGCGCACTATGAATTCCCCTGCAAATGGATGGAATTAGCTCTGCCGCTTTTCTATTTCTTCAGAGATATTTGGTTACACATATACACATACCTGTATATTTAGCTGGGATTAAGTTATTCAAAAACATATGATACACAAAATGTTAAGTATAGATCTCAATTGTTTTTTAGAGGCAAAAAAATAGTTGCACCCACTTTGGTTTCCCCGAACTGAAAATACAAGAACAAAACGCTGTCGCTGTGCAGATCTGGGTGAAGCACTTTGGTATGAAGTAATTTGCGTTTTCGGTAATGAGCTTGCCGGGGTTTATTTGGGACATTTTACACTTTGAGAAAATAATTTAACAACTTGGAAATGGAACAGAAAAAAAACATCACTCGGAGCTGTTTTAAGTCCTGAAGGTTGAATTTCACAAACGCTCCAGGACTGTTGATCAGATCGACCTTAATCTGCCGCCGCCCTCGAAAATATCTCCTCGTGTTGGCACGCAAACGCACCGGGGAGCATATCAAGGTCAAGGCCTCCCATGGAGCTTTTACTGGGGTTAAGTGTATGACAGACTTTTTCAGTAATACCCAACACCAGCTTTGGAGTGTTTTAGGACCCAATAAGCTTTTGTCAATGTGATCAAGTCCTTGTGTCTCCTTTGAGCAATAGTCTCAAATGCACATGAAGTTTAGATGACCTTGTGTCACTTGCATGGGCAACAAGAAGAACTTGCAAGAGGAAAACCCGGTTGAGAGGGGCACTTTGTGTCGGGTAATAATAAGCAGCTGTTAGCGCGCTAACGCTACGATGGAGAATTCAACATCCACGTGTTATCATGCTGACGTTAGCATTAAGCTACTGTACAGACTCACAGTGTGCAAGGACGCTGACTGGCTTTGTCTTCCTTGATTACTGCCTCGGTGGTAAACTGAATGGTGAGAGACACAACTTAATACATATTTTATTCCTTTACACCAAA
The DNA here is from genome assembly GCF_964276395.1 of Gasterosteus aculeatus. Taxonomy (NCBI): domain Eukaryota; kingdom Metazoa; phylum Chordata; class Actinopteri; order Perciformes; family Gasterosteidae; genus Gasterosteus; species Gasterosteus aculeatus. The sequence continues at coordinate 16,977,335 of NC_135700.1, read as the reverse complement.
GAACTCAAAGATCCCTTGAGCACATGTTGGGCTCCACCTCTGCAGACTGGGATGGATCCAGAGCAGTCCTGTGCTTGTCCCCCCCCCCCCCCCCCCCCCCCCAAGACTTTGACATGTTGGTCATATCTTTATAAAAAATACTTGCTTTTTTTATTTTTTTGAATGCAAATGCTGTCTTATGTCCAATTGGGAAACCGATGGAGACCTTTTCTTTAACCAGATGAGAATCATAACTTTTGTGTAAATGTGAAACCATCATCCAACATTTCCATTCGTATGTAATGGAAACCCACATAACTCCAAATGCACTTTAAATTAAAATAGAAAATAATCAGATTGTCTCATTATCATGCAGACTGTTGTGATCTCCCTGATTCTGAACAGCTTTTTAGTAGCTATCTTAGTAGCACATAGTTGAATCAGACAGCACACAGATTAAACAACATACATTATTTGAGTAAACAGTTGTGCCATTAATAAAAAGAGGCAAGCACGTTATTTCATTCCACCCAATAATTCTACCCCGCTCTATGTTGATTGGCTAGTATTTCATGCCATCAGTTCCTAAACTGAAGTCGGTTTGTTGCCTAAATCTAAGGACTATTTTTCCAACATGCAATTCTCAACGGAAATGAAGTAAGCAGCCAGCAGCTAAAAAAGATGAAATAAATTATGGTTGGAGGTGAAACAACGCCAAAAAATTATGGAAAAACAGGAAAATAAGTATTACATTTATCATGGAAAGTATGAGCTTTGATTTGAGAGCAGCAAATATAATTCTTTTCACCTTTATTGAATTTGGGTCAAGCCACAAATCTCAGGATCAAATGCCCCAAGATCTGAACACACACACAACTATACTCATGGCTAGAAACCATAAGAGGTATGTGAGGGACCGTGTTGAATTCATTTCTGTAAACTGTGTGAACTGACTCTTAAAGAAACCAGCGAGTGCACTAAAGTCGTGGTAGAGTTGTTGGCAACCGCCGTCGTGAGCGCATCAATAAGGAGAATGAGGTAAATGACTGTTGTCCGTATCAATGACAGCCTTTCCATCCATACCTGCAGCCTCGTAGCCGCCTTTCCTCTTCCCCCGGTCATGTTAGAAGTAAGCCTTTGTTTATAGTGATCAGGGAAAAGAATAAAACAAGAGATGCAAATCATGTCACCTGCTTTAACTGGTTCTTTCCTTCCTGACATGTTCATCTCAAAGGGAATTTTTTATGTTTTTTGTTACCGCATAATTTTAGAGGTTTACCGGCTAACTCGTCAACTCATTGTGAAAAATTGAAATGAGTTTAAGACTGAAGAATCACAGCAACTGATGATGAAAGGTCTCGAATTGATGTCAATGACTTTGATGTTCTTGGGTTTGCCTGCTTGCTAAAACAAAATTAAAAAAAACTTGCCTGAAGCTGAAGATGTGGCAGGACAGAAGGAAGCAAATCTTTTAGGATCATATTCACTTCTGCTCTCGAACCCTTCGCGCCGCGAGGAGATGCTGGAGTTATGGTTGAACTCTTTGGATGCATCTTTATCTTCTGTACAGAACGATGAGAGGTATCTGCTGCCTGACAGCTTCGGCGCACACACCGGAAAGAGTTCTTACATATAAATGTGGTGCCGTTTTCTCCTGAGAGCTCAGGGGAAGCGACATCGCTGACGGCCAGCTTTAATTAAAATGAAGTCAGTGCGTCTGTTTGCTGGAAACATGCATTTCCTCTGTCTGGCTCTTCCTTCCTGGTTTTGAAGCAGAGGCGCTGTGGGTGCCGCAGTAGGAGGGCATAGGTGAAGGTCGTGCACAGCTGCACAGAGGGGAGGCTGTGGAAGAAAGCCTCCAGGCACTGGGAATAAATCAATGAATTCATCATTTTTGATGTATTTAACAAATTGCGTAATTCCTAATGGCCGGTTAATCCATTCAGTGCTTGGAATTTTAAGCCCTTTTTGAGGTCTGTTGTGACAGAAGGTCATTTCTATCAGCTGCTTGGACAGCAATGTAAGATGTTAAAAATCCCACGCAGGCATTTTGATAGTTCAAAGCATGTGAACAAGCAAAGTTTGGATGGAATATTTCTCCAGTGTTTTTATCGCGTTGGGCAGAAGCAGAGCAACTATCGGTTGGTTGTTTCCACAAGAAAGCACCACACTATCACATGTTTCATTCCTGGAAAAAACTCAAGCACTCACAATCATTGAAAAGACTGAAAGGATTACACGTAAAAGCCTGTTGTATATATGTGAGTAGGAAAATAAACAGTGACAGAAAGGTATGTAAATCTTTTTCTGAGTCGTATTCAGGATCCAAATTGGTTACACAGCCAGCAGAGTCTATGAAATATTGATTAAATTGACCTTTTTAAACTTCCTAGTCATTCGCAATTCTGCTGTGAGTGATTTCAAATATAAATATTCACTTCAGTTTATTGGTTTGACAGCATTACACCCAGTGAGGGCATTCGCATCTAACTTATCATGATATCAACAGCACAAGTTCTCTAACCTCAACTTCACAAAGCCAGAATGTGTGACAAAACCGATGAGAAAAGAGACTCCTCGCCATCGGAGGATGATCCAGTAATAGATGAACTGCTTCAGGGAGAATATTAACATTTAGATTTTCTGCCAGGTCACAACATTATCTCCCCGTCTTACTTGTAAAGGTCTTCGAGGCAGTGGGAAAAAACATTGTCGGTTGTCGGCTGTAAAGGCAATCAAACGATAAGGAATCAATTAAAGTAACCACACACTAACCTTTTCAGCACCCAAATACTGCTTCAACCACCAATGGGACCAATGTTGGACCACCATCCTAATTACTTTCCATTTATGCCTACAGAGATTAAACCCCAGTCAGACAGCCCCGGGCAAGGACGGATTCATGTGCTAATCATTGCTTTAGAAAGAAATGCACAAACATATTTGCGCGCACTTTTCCACGAGGGCCTGCAGAGAAATTGAACGAGGCCAGCTGACTTCCAAAATATATTTTGGGGAGTTTCATCCCTTCTATGTGGTTACAGCTGCAATCCCGGATAATAATGTGCCAGTTGAAAAGCATTGCAAAGCTTGTGTGTTGGTTATTTGAAAATGGCATGCAAATGATTTGCCTTAGAAAACCTTTTGTTTAGTTTGGTGCCAATGGAACTGATAGATTATTCCAACCACATTTACTTGATTGAATTATGGATCCCTGTGATGCACTAATCAACTGAACAAGATGCAGATACTTAAAAATCAATCAAAATAGGATATTTATTTTGAAATGGAAAAACAGAAAATCATGTCTGGCTTCTTCACAGCTCCGTGTGATATAGAAATGGAAAAAACATCTGGATGAATTAATTATGAGAGTGTCCACATGTTGAGTAGACCAACCCCTATAAAATATTAACATGTCAACACACTTGATATGTGAGGTTAGGTCGGCGTACAGTGAATACACAAAATGCAATTTGGTCAACCTCAAGAAAGAAAAATGCAGCAGTCACTCCTCGATCACATTATCATTAAATTGCCTTTTAGCAATTAGGGAAATTGATATGATTACTTTTCCTATTTGACTCAATGTCATTGAGCCTTTGAGTAAAAGCTGCAGGGCACATGTGGAAGGAGTCTTTCCTTCCACATGTGCCCTGCAGCTTTTACATTTGTTTTTGGTCCAAATGTCACAGGTGCTTCAGTTCACACCACATGCACACACCCTGTTTTGTCCGTGACACAACAGAAACAATCTACACTTACATAGTCAGAATCTCAGGATTTTATTGTAGCCAAAATATCCTCCCTGTGCAGCAGGCAGTAGTCAGAATAAAATAAACCATCAGAGGAATTTAATGCACAGGCTGCATTGTTTTACATTTGTGTGATTCCTTTCCTGTGTTATCTCAAAGCAAGGTGACTGACATTTTTCAAAGAGAAGAACCAAATAACTCACAGCACTCTGGAGCATGTTTAGTCTGCACAATGCATACACACACTGACACGTGCACCTCAGCTTCTAGCCCCTTACTAGGATACAGGCATACAATTAGCCAAGACCCTGGCTGAATGCAATCTATTGCCATGGCACCCAGCACCTAGATGACCGGTATCTGTTGTAACTGAGCAACCTCACCTGATCCCCCCTCCCCCAGCACAAACTCAGCTGCGAGCCCTCTCCTCGGAGGCTGCAGTGGCAGCAGTGCCTACCGGTGTTTGTCCGCCACGCTCGGCAGAAATATGGACCCCCAGCATCCTCTCATCCTATTGTCTCATTGTGACCCACTATCGCCCGCTGTCATTAGAGAAAGGAGGGACTCACCATGCTTTCCCCCCCACGGCGGAAGACAGGAGGCAGGTGGAGAGAGCTGAGGCTGCAGTGGCGGAGGAATCCCCCCGGTAGTGTATGTGTAAAAAGTGTGTAAGGGGGAGCGTGGATGTGTGCATCTGTGTGTGTGCATGCAGGTGTGGAAGTGTGTGTGTGTGTGTGTGTGCATGTGCATGTGTGTGCAGGGAGTCAGAGCTGATCCAGCAGATGCAGACGGGAACCACCAATAGAATGAGGAGAAGGCGAAAGAGAGGAGTGTTTGAGAGACGGAGGGAGGGAGAGGCAGCAGAGGAGGGGTCTGGTAGCATTACATCATGGACTAGGGAATGGTGGGTTTGCAGGAGGGGGGGGGGGGGGGGGGGGTTGTTCTACGGGCGGGGGAAGGTGTGTGTGTGAGTATGTCGTAGTGTTTGTGTCTGCATCACCGTCACTGTATACTCTCCCTCTGCAGCGGACAACAGGATGATGAAAGATTGTCTCCATGCTGCATGCAGTGCAGTGTCGTCATGGTGCTGCACCTGTGTGTGTGTGTGTGTGACACTTGTGTTTGTGGTTGTGTACATGTGAGCACAACAGCTCAAAAATATCTAATTTTCACACCACCTTTTGTAGATAATGTACCCAAACCAATGGTAACAATAAATAAGCATTCTCACATGTGCTGATTTTCATTTTTTGTATTACTTCAATGGCATAGAGGCTACCAGTTGGCTGTGGATTGACACATGAAGAGAAAATCTCAAACCCACGCCTCTCCATCATACGGCCACAAGTTAATGGCTCCCTTGTCAGTTTGAAAAAGCACTGATGGACACCCTGTTAGGAAGTCACTGACATTTCAGGTGAGTGATTCCAAACACTTTCTGCCGGCTGTGACAAAACACGTCGCTAAATGGAAGCGAAAAAACACATACGCAGACTACTTCTTTCACCTTACAGCAGCAACAATCACCTGTCTTTGTGCAGCCTGCCATCCCTAAAAGGGAGCAGAGAGGGAGAAGCGAGGAGAGAAAGAGACGGACGGATGGGCGTCGGTAGGAAAAACAAAGACAGCTCAGGGTCATCTCTGCACCTCTGCTCTGTCTGTACCAATCTGGGACCAGACAAGCAGAAAACGAGATAGGAGGGACGGAGGTGGCAGGAACATGTAGATAAGGAGGACTTTCCACAGCTGTTGTCATTAATTTCCACAGTGGTCCATGTTGATCTACGCTTTGAGTGACTTAGATCTTTATAGTGTGGTAATACAGCTGCACCCACCGCATGTATTTTCTTGTACGAGGCAGTAAAGTGGCCACACAAAGCAGGTGGGGGCGAAAAGCTGGCTGACATGGTGAGTACTTGTTGGGAAAGTACTGTTGGGGATGAGCTGCCAGGCTTGGCGGGTTATTGCTAGTCAGTGGCCGGGATATGCAGATGTTCCCAAAATATTCATTATCAGGAATTGATAAGGGCTATTTTTGCAGTTCTAACTGCGAAGGAGATGGAGGTTTCAAATGCAATTTAAGTAGCGCAAATTTACTCAGTCACTTATATTAGAGGTATTAATGTCTGAGTGACTTCAAAAAGCTGGGCGACAACAAACAAGCTGGCTTTTTCGATTTTGGACTCTCTGGCTCTCGGTCCCTGCAAAGGTCAGCATTGTCGAGTGAGCTTCTTGTTGGTGAATATGGCAAATTTCACCATCGCATTCCACAGATTTAATGCGTGCACCATTAGATATTACTCGCCAAAGACATGTTTATTATGTGCGAGACTCCAGGAGTGGCAGCGGGGCTTTATTTGAGAGACAACAAGCACAATGACTCAGCACTCAGCTGTGACAAAGGTTAATGCGACACCAACGCAATCACCAAGCTTTTAAATGATTGATGGTTGTTCTCTATTTAACATATTTCTGGCACATTTATTGTTGCGGCTTTTAGAACTACTGCCACTCACACTTCTCCTGCCTCTTTAATTTTATGCAATATTGGATATTTTCACTAAGACAAACTTCCCCACAATGATTCATGCGGATGTTTCAAGTTAGGGCAGATTTAGTCCATAATCAGCAACTGGCTTAAGAATCTTCTCTTTTTACGTCTTTGTCTCCTCATCTCCCAATTGCTTACTGGGAATACCGGGAATGCTGCATGCATCTTCTGTCAGATGGGCTGAAAAGACCAGAGCGGTGCCTAATTTGAACTAATTTTAAGCATTTGTGTACGTCGGTGCGTATTGAAAAGGAAATTCACAGCATTGGTCATCATCGAAATTGACCACACGTCTCTATTCACGTCGGATGTTGGAGATTTTCAGCCATACCTCTTTAAAATTGGTTCTGTTGACTTGTAATGATGTTCTAAATAAGTTTGACCTTTTATTTGTCACAAGCCATTAGATATCCTCTTGAATTACTAATGAATTGTGACAAAGTGGATACGACTCATTTAGGTGAGACTAAGGCCTGTTTATACTAGAAACCACGGCTCAAAGCGGCATAAATATACTTGGATTTTATCACATCCATTCAAACCATATAAATGCAGTTTGTAGTAGTATTTAAAGTAATGGTATTTTCTTGCCTACAGCGACCACCTCGTATTTTGCGAATTCCAGTGAAGCTGAAACAAAATGGCAAAATCATCCCCGGTTGGGAAGGAGCCACATCTAAAGTCAACATGGTGGCAGCGTTCCCAGGCTCTGGAAACTGAGCACTAATTAAGACTGTTGACATCATTATGACAGATCAAAGTGCACACGCAACGCTCCACCGGCTGCATGACATCGCATGGATCAGTTGCCACTTTGCTGAACATATGATTTAATTTTCATGCAAAATGTTTGCCATGTAGTTAAAACTGTTAATTTAAGAGGAGTTTGTATCCTGCAGCCATGAAACAACAGAATGCACAGAAAATGACATTAATGAGAGGCCTAGTTCACATCATATACAGCATTTCAAAGTAGATGAAGCACAGGTGTAAAAACATTAGCAACAGCTTTGTTTTGTTTAAGCGCCCCAGTATCCCAGAACTCGGAAAGTTGAATCAACTAAATCAAATCCAGCCATCGTGTATTACTCACAGCTGTGCTTTTTTCTACAGCGACAAGTCAACATGTCTCTTGACGAGATTTTAAACTGCGACGTGAAGACGCCATAACCATGGTTGGATAAAGCGATTAACCTGCATACGGTCGTCTATCTCCGATAGGCTCACGGTCATATTGACATTTGGATCTGCTGTGCCCGGCGTCCACAGGTTCTAAAGTTGATGTAACTATGAGGCCGTCTCTCGTTCAAGGTGCAGCTGGATCAAAAGGAGCTGTTGGACGCAGCATTTCTTGCACAATCGTTGTGGAGATGTTTGGCAAAATCCAGGCCTCAGGTAGAACAGAGCAACAGATGTTTTTAATTCATATACCTGGCATGTAGCATACATAATGTATGTGTACTTGAGTAAATGCTGGGAGTAAATGGGAACACATGCAACATAACAAAGGTACCCAGCTGTAATTTGACCAGGGATGTTGCATATACGTGGTACAAATACATCTTTAATCACCATGTCACTTGAACTTGCTGACTTTGAGAAGTTTATTGCCCCGAAAGTAGTATTCATGGCAAAAATATCAATGTGTATAACCAAATGAGCTCAGTATGTCTCAGTTGGTTAGTTATAGATAAATACTATTATTAGTTTGAATTCTTACAGGGTGTATTTCACTCTGTGACTGCGTAATTGCAACTGTGTTCAATAATAAGAATAGATCAAAGTATCCGCACGCACTGGTCTGGATGCCCGTAAAATGCTCTGTGTCCGCCCCTGAGGACCATTCTCTGATATTGGGCTCCCCAATTTCAAGCTGAAACATTTACAGTGACTTTCTCTCTCTTTTTTTTTTAAAGGAACTCTCTTTTTCTTCTTTAAAAGGGAGTGTGGAGTATCCTAATGCACAAAGGTGTCCCCTGGTGTCTCCAGTTATCGCTATCAGTGCAGACCCCCTCTTCTTTCACCACCATGCATGCACTGTTCCCTGTTGCCTTGGCAACCCTACGGCCAGGCCTCACTCTCTCTGGATACACAGGGACTCCTGTTATTGCCCCCAAGCAGCTGTAGACGGACTCGCTAAGGTTGTGCAGAGGAGAAGGTACATGCTTGTCCTTTTTCTCCCCCCCATTGAGACGCTCGCATGACCACAAACCGGAAAATAGCTGCACTGAATAAAGGTACATGTATTCTGAAAAACAGAATGTAAAGGTTGATCAATTTAAGGCTCACCACCCATGTGGCAGCAGGAGTTAAATGGTGTGTTCTGTCAGATTGATGTCCATTATAAAAAAGAGTGAGCAGAGATATTTTTGTCTCTCATCCACAGTCTCATGCATTCAGCGAGAATTGTTGTACATGACAAGTAATCTGACGAGGCTCATGTTTTTATTTCAGAGTTAGATGTATTCAGTATTCATCATCTTTACAACCGTTTCACAGAAAGAACCAATATAAAGTGCATTTAGGTTCATTTGTATCTCTGTTTTATTCAGAATTTCTAAATGTAGCATGCAAGTGTAGTTGGTTTTATATTGTCAACATATAAGTTACGTTCTCTTTATGTTGCATTGATATAATCATTTTGAGTTACTGTGCTGCCGGTCCAGTGCACCTCCGGCCTCCTTTGTTAGAGATTTGCAGATGCAATAATAGTATCAGACAGAGTTTGTATTTCACTGCGTTCCACTGCAGTTCGGTGTGCTGTATCTCATTTCAGTTCTGTTGTATTGCCTATTTTACGGCCCAATTTAACAAAAAACAATCACATTTGCATTTGCCAATCAACCCTTTTTATAATAAATGAAACCAGAGAGCTGCATCGTGTGATTTGCTGCACGGCCCTAATAGACACAATTATTTACAGCAGTCTGATGTCGTCCTCCTTCAAAAGTGAAGTAAAATATAACAGCACTGATAACATTTTACCGTGTTCAACTAAACAACTCAGGTTTTAAAGCATAATACCAATACCAGTTAAACAGAAGGCTGGCAAGTGGAGGGTACTTGTTTGTCGTCCCATTTCGCACCATCAACACCACACAGTGCAGCTCTTGAGGCGGAGGGGCTTTTTCGTGCTCTGATTCAAATGATTTAATGAAGTGTCAAAAGAATTATCATCACTTTGTCCCCTCAGCTGTATCTCATCAGCTTTAATTGCCCAGTTGTGTCTTGAAGGAACTTTAACTTGTTTTGTGTGTGTGTGTGTGTGTGTGTGTGTGTGTGTGTGTCCTTTGGCAGAAGAAATTGTTCTGTTCTTAACTAGATCTTCCAGTTTCATGGACTGTCTGGTCAAGGGCCTTTCAGAGCTTAGGGGGACCAAGAATGAGAGTCAGGTGCAGCCTGAAGTTCATCCCGTACCTCAGAAACAATACACCCCGACTAGTATTCAAACACTTTGTACAAATAGATGCCACTTATCAGCTTCCAGATAAAGCAATAGTTGAAACAGAAGCAGAAACATTGACGTATTTGAATGATTGAGTAGGTGAAGTAGATTTGAAGGGAGACAGAAACGGGACGTCTCTCAGTCATAAACATCACTCGACCCTGTTTCACGAGGCAGCTGAGGAGGAAAAGAAAAGGGACTAATAAGGAGTGTTCTTGGAAAGAATCCCTGAGTGTGACCCCCCCCCCCTCCCCCCCCCCACACACACACACACACACACACACTTCCCTACCCCGGGTGGAAGGCAGATAGATCCTCAGGAACAGCTTATTTTGTTGACACAGGCAAAGTCAGACACAAATCACTTGAGTAACACAATGAGATAATTACTCAATCATAAGTGCAAAAAAATGACAGTGGTAAAAGCTTTATGAGAACAACATAATCTGTACCCTGCTGACCTCTTTTTTAATCTGCTCCCATCAGTTTTACTTTCACAACTCCCCCGAACTCCAAAGCTTTGCTGCCAAACCTTAAATGGGCTCTCAAGGTCTGACTCCTGCGTGGAGTTATCTGGTTGATTGTCCTCAGCCCAGAGATGGACACGTTGTTCCCTATTGTGCAGAAAATAGCATCGACGGAATTACTTTACTAGTCAGATTTGCATCCCCTGGTTTTGAGTAGCTTTCTACATAACATTAATTATCAAGGACTAAAGTATAACTTTTTCAGCGTAAGCGAATCTCACATAACGTTATCAGGACTGTGTGTGTGTGTGTGTGGTGTATTCAGAATTTACTGACCCAAGCAAATAGCCTCAATCAACCCCAAAGCTCATTTGAAGGTTGCCACACAACATTGATCACCTCCTTCCAACTGAGCCCCATGAGACATTTTTAACAGTATTACGTGAGCAGTCTGGCTCAATTGGTTCCATGCTCAGGGACACAGGCAGCCGGGGACGGCGGAAAATACTAAGGAAGAGACTACCACGCGGTTTTGGGTGGGTTTCACCGACTCCATCGGGTGATGTAAAAGTCCAAGCCACTGATGAGAGTCAGCCGGCAAGCGGGCCAGTCGGTCGCCTTGGCTAATTGTACAGTTAGTTAATCATTTGTTCTGCGCGTCTGCCATTCGGTCGGTGACAGAATCGCAGTCAGACTGCAGTGCAGCCAGCCGGGCCTATAAATCACCTCGACAGCCAGTCATCCACAAGACTGATGGCGATAGTGGGAACATAAGGGAAATGGGGGGGAAAAGGCTGACGAAAGGTTTTCCTTCGATGGGGATAAATATTGTCGTAGATCTGAAGCGCTTTCCACAATTCAGCAGGATTGCAGAGAGGAAAGAAAATGGGCTGACTGTAAATGACTCAATTTTCCTATTAATGAATTAATAGGGAAACGAGTTCCTGTGTGAGTTGTAGGGGCAGTGTTCAGTAGCTGGGAGGCTTCACCTCCCTTTCCAAGTGTGTTGAGAAACTACGGTGGCCTTTAGGAAAAATGCAAAAGGCTGTTGTGCTCCATTAGTACGTGTTTTACTCAATTTCCCCCACTCAGCACCAATAACCAGAGAGATCACAGACATTAAATCTTCCAGTCAACTGGAAAGGCACCACGAAAACCTTATTGTTCCCCCTCTGCGATTGGCTGTATATAATCGGTCAGCGCCATGTGCAAATGTCAGCTTGGCCCCATTGGGCCTGGTTAAATGTTAAAGGCATTAAACTCCCAAACCACCAAAGAAGACCTGTCAAGATGTGGCAGACGTCCATTCGCTGCACTGCAGGGGAAGGCAGCGCAATCGATGGTTTTATGCTACGGACACCCTCGATGCGGCTCAATGGCTTTTTGTGCACGGGCCGGTCCAGGAACAAACACACGTGTATATTCTGCACTAAACACACCAACACGAGGGAGAAAGGAGATGTGACAGAGGGAGCATTCGTGCCGCAGTGATGTCAGCCATCTGACGAGTCTCATGTTGATGAGGTCAACTTCCTCCTGGTAAATGGGAACAGATTTGGGCTGCTCTCGGCTGCGGACGCCTTTTCAAATGATCTTTTGACTTTAAGCCAAGGGTGGAGACTGTTCTTACACTGTTATTGTAAGTTCAGTTTTGTGGCAGCTGTACGTTTTACTCAGGAAAACAGACGGTGGAAAAGTTTGCTTTCAAACGCTCAATATAAGGATGAGAATAATGTTATAATGTATAATCATTTCATTTATAATAATGTATGATTCAATACAGCATTAAAGTCATCAAGAGACATTTCACAACAATTATGATTATTAGCTCATTAACACCGATACTTTCTTATAGAGATAACATAGACTGTATATGACAGTATTACTACTACCGTTATTGGCAAGTGGGCTTCTTTGTCTTACAAACACCAAATACCACCGATAAATGACCAGAGGGAAAAGCAGCAGCTTCAGATTTACTTGCGAGTGAAATCATATTGTTTTCTTCTCATTAATGCAGTACTTGAGTTATTCCAAGAGGACTGTTGTGCATGCAGTAATCTCAAATATCTTTAAACATTTTGAGAATTCCATTGGCTTGGGTCTCAGAATATGTGTGTGCATGAGGATGGAACGTGATGCATTCTGTCAGTAAGTCACAATATCTCACAGAGCTTTTCTCTACTAATTCCCAATATTTTATGTTAACTTCGCCCCGACAACATCATTCCACCGCATTTGGATGAACAATATGTGACTGAAAAGAAGAAATAAAGCCTTTTGATCGAGCAGTTTGTTAGTGGTGAATAATCAAGCAGTTGGTTGTAGTTACTTTGCCTTATGCTTCCACAACAGAAAGGGTCCATGTCAAACTTAATGAAAGGGAGATCTCTCCTTGTATTAATACAACGGATCATGAGGATAAAAGAAGGAACACGAATTCAGACAAACACAAGCATAACATGTGTAGCGGGAACGAGAAGCAGTGTTTTATTTTATTTTTGGCTACATGTGTTCCCAGCTGGACTAAAGGATTATGTCAGTTTCCTTGGTAGCAATTGATTCAGTACCATCCATGTAGGACCGTGACCGGATTTGTATGCATTGTTCACGCTTGTTGTTTGTTGTTGTTTGTTGTGTTTCTGTCAGAAACATAACGTGAAATAAAAATGCACTGCAGGCTGTCTGGTGTGATCAAGTCTTTCTAACACCGCAGCTTCAAATTTGTTTTCATATTTACAACTTGCATTATTCATCTCAACTGATGCCTGGTACGGGACATTCAAGGCAATTTAGCTACAGAAAAAGCTCCCTCTGCAGCCACAGATGGCTTTATACAATTTATTTTCAAATGATGCAATAGTCCTTCTCTAACTCCTATAAACAGACATTAATGTGTACGGTTTGGGTTTTTCAATAATACAACCAACAAACCTAAATATCAATGTCAATAACAACAAAAAATGCTGGTCTGGCTGTTTGAAGCAAGGATTTTGGTTTGAAACTTTCTACAGCATAGAAAGCCGAAACAAAAAAACCAAGGCCAGAAGAGCAGAATGAACCGTGAAGGAGCCAGTGGCGAGTATATGACCTGATCATCATATGTGGGAATATGAATATAGAATTTAAATATATTACTGTGGAGGCTGTGGAGTTGAGTGTTGAAATAAAGCTTTGAGGTCCATTGCAGAGGAGTATAAACATATTTATTCAGCCTTTCCTCACCTCATGCTCCGAGAAAACGCTGAGCCGTGTTAAGGGAAATGCAGTAGCGCGGGTTGGTGAGGCGGCATAATTGGGCCCGTCGAGGCGGCCGCCGCTTCAACGCCATCAATAGACAATACAAGACAAGAGCAGATTCAGCTTCTGCAATACAATAGGCTTTGACAACACGGAATTACAGCCTCTGCTGCTGAAAAGTGGCTTTTTCCATTTCTGTGCTCCTGGGAATGGCAATGAGTGTGTGACACGTATTGAATATTAGCATTGATCCTCATACAAAGAGCCAAGTGGCAAAAAGGAGGCAGAGCTACAGTAGCATCTGCACCGGCCTGTCACTCCCAAATCTCCTCTCAATCTATAACACACAACAAAAACCAATGCTGGGGGAAGTGCTGAATATGAGATGATTCATGAAGAGCCTCACAGCCTCCGAGAAGCTTATGGTGTGCAGGGCCGTGTGTGCACGCACGTGGGCCTGTGCTGAGCTCACCGAACAGCTGCGAGGCAGGCTGCAGGTGAAAGATGAGGCAAGTCCCCCCCCGGGGAGGACATCCATCATCGATGGATTGACGCAACTGAGCAGAGCGGCAGGAAAGGGAGAGACAGAAAGGGAGCCAGGAGAGAGCAGACAACAAACACGGTCTTACGCTGCCGAGTGCTGACCTTTGTTGAGAAGCAGGAGGGCCAACGCGTTCCGGCACACCCGAGCCCATCCCAGCGCATGTGAATCCAGTCAGCCCAGAGGGATGGGAGAGGATGTGATGCAACACATGACAGGGGCTCTTAGCTGGAAACAGTCATTTTCCATAAACGTGCGTCATATCCTGTAGTTAAGGGTCAATCAGTGTCTCATCAATGCCAAAACATAGATCTTCTGCAGATCCCCGGCCCGGGTGCCCTTATTGTGCTTCAGGATGAAGGGACGCTCAACATGTTCATGGTTTGCAGCACAGAGGTCTATGATGGCAAATGTTATTCCAATATTCCCTCTCCTTTTAGCTCTTGTAAACAGAAATTGAAAAATATGACTACTACTATTCTGGAAGCCATGAACAATGCTTGTCTAAAAAACACTAAAATCCATGTGTGGATTTGGAACAATTAGTGTCTTTGCATCTCACACATTGTCATTTCATAACATAAATCATATTGATTAGTGCAGTTTCAATATTGTATACAAAATACATCATTTCAAATTCTACAGAGCAACATCACGGACAGATGTTTCAGTCAGGAGGGGGTTTGAATGGATGTCTTTGTTCCAGACCTACTTTATCATTTACATTTATAGGAGGGATGACAAAACGTTGGCATTGGTTGAATGTTTTCATCCCCCTGGCTTAACATATAGTGGAGCTTGGAGATGGAATCAGTCCAACATAAGGGCTGTATGCATAAATAATACGAAAGTGAAGCAAGGAAAAAGCTGCCGTTCCAAAAAAAACCCACTTTGTCCAGAAACTAAAAAACATTTGTTGGTGAGAAAATGTTTATCACCGAAACAGTTTTCTTATTACTCAATTTCAATCATGTAAGTCTGTAATATGAGTTGAACGTACTGTACATCTTTAACGCTGTTTATTCTGTACACATGACATCTATTGTATTCGGTCCATCCCGGGAGAGGGACCGTTCTCCCTGAGGTTTCCTCCCTCTTTCTCCCTGTTGAAAGGCCTTTTCATTTTTGGGGGAGTTATTTCCTGTGCCGTTGTGATGTTTTGGAACAGAGGATGTTGCATGCGTACAGACCGTAAAGCCCTCTAAGGGTAATTTGTAATTTGTGGTTTTGGCCGACACAAAATAAAATAAATTGAATGGAATTCATTCCATTTGTTCCAAAGTAAAATTTACTGCACACCTGGCCTCCCAGCCCGTTTACATTTTCTCTTTTTCTTGTCATGTTGTGTTTTCTCGTTCATTTGAAATGTCTCCTCTACATTTTTAACTAAAACTGGGCCTTTCATTACATCAAATTGAGAACGCTGCATTAAAGCTCCTTTGGTAGAGTAGAAGACGAAGAGCCAATCACTGCCAACGGTAACGTCAGGGAGAAGTGAGCGTTGCTTCTCTTTAATGAATACAATCGGTCCTTGAGGGTTTTAGTGAGTCACTGCTAACAGGATGTGCTTTAAGCTTCATCCCAGGCTCATCTCTTGACCCGCTCGGATCACTAGATAACCTTCAACTGATGGGGTCGCATTGATACATAAAAGCATGTGTGAAACTATCACACGGGACACATGAGTCGGGGGCCACGTGTCATGGTTTAATTACTTCCAATGGATGTGTTTTTTTCACTGGTGTGGGATGGTAAGGTTAAAGTATTTCCTCTTCTGTCCGGTTTTAAATTAAAAGCCATCTCTTTGAAATCTCAAGGCTGCACGTCACCATTTAGAATATTAAAGATGCGATAGCCTTTGAAAAGCAGCTTTCCAAAGAGTTTGGTTTTTCTCTACTAAAAGCTGAATGACAGCATCAACAGGTTGCGCAAGTTCCTTCAGACACTCGAGATCTCCTGAGAATGAAGTACAGCTGCGTTTAGTCAGTTCAAGGCCCCATCGCATATCCTTTTTGTGGTGAATGTGGCCTCTGTGACACCAGCTTTCATCTTCCTGCTACAACAATGAACCAATAAAGAACTGGTCACTGACCAGCTTTTATTTCCAACGAATCTAATTGTTTTAACCGGGTTTCATCTGTTTCATGTTTACGTCAGAAGAAGCCTGATTAAAGGTTGTTGAAGTATTGTGCGACTGCTCTGGCTAAGCCATGCACAAGGTTTTTGTTTTTTATTTGTTGGGATAAGTTGAGATATCCACTGCAGAGCACCAGTGCAGCAGTATTCAAAGTTTTGACCTTTTAAGTTAAAAAGCTTAACTGCCACATGCCTTTTGAAAATAAAAATGTGCTGTTTAATGTGGACACTGTACCGACCTTGCAGTCAAATCTATTTCCTTATAAAGACAAAAACACAACACGTCCTTCCTGTTATGAGGTTTGATCCTGCTTCAAACGCACCATCTATCTTTCCTTCTTGTATTAAGTTACAGCTGTTTTTTTTTCCGTGAGTCACAATAATGGTGGAGCTCTTTGTCTGTAATGCAGTCAAAGAACTCACCATTTGTTTGACATGTACTGCAAGCTTTACCTTCAGCTCCAGTATTTATGTGTTTCCTAATGCTTGAATGGATTACTCTTTAAGTATGTGAGTATCTTCCCCCACCAGTACAGAAATAGTCAATCTTCATCAATTGAGCACTTGTAGGGGTAGTTTTGGTAAAGTAAGGCTGTTTATTTGTGATATAAAGCATAAAGTCTAACACTTGCACCTCCTGCAAAACAGAAACTCCCGGTTTAACATCCCACTCCAGTTTCAAACTAGCACGTTGTGTCCCTGAACCACATCCGTCTCTTCTGTTAAGTGCCAAAGACTCAACCTTGATGTCGAAAGGTACTTTAAAGCCGACGTGAATTCTGAGAACGTTTTCGATAACTCGGGAGGATACAGGTGAGTGGATTTCCCCCAGATCTCAGTTTCTAAATCAAACAGAGGCAGTACCTGCGCACGCCACTTACCTCGGGCGGCGAAACATTCTCTTTTTCAAGTAGCGAGGGAGAAACCCTCACTGGGCGGCTTGCATCCTCCTGTCCACCAAATCAGAGCTTTGCACCACAACCAACAACCTTTTCTTCTCTTCCAGATGAACAAGACATCTTTCACACATAGAAGCGGCTCGATCTCTGCCTGTAAGTGTTTTTATCTGGAAGCAACAAGAATGTGACATGTGAAGTAATCAATACGTGTCTCTCCGTTAATAATTCAGTTTAGCATTTAGCAATAATGCCCAACACTGTGACCGATGTATCTGCGTTGAACTCAGCAGAGGTTCCGTGACCCGTTTGACCTTGTCTCGAAACATGAAAATGACTAGCAAGGGAAAAAGTGGAAGAAGAAAAATGAAGTGTTTGGTGGTCTGGTTTCCATTCTGATTAAAAGCGTTGCTTTCAAGGAAACTTGACGGGTCGGGGCCATTTCCAACTCCATGTAATGAGGATATCCTTCACAGATGTGGAATCATTTCCAAGATGTGAAAAGAAAATAGCAATAGTCATCATAGTCTGCCAAGAAGGAGAGTAAAACCAGACTATAAAAAGGGAAATAACAATAATTGCTAATTTAGAAATTATTCGGAATATTTTAATGAAATCATATTTATTTTTGAGGTTTTTTCCATGTATTCAGCTTTAGCCTTGCACTATTGTTGTTAGTGGAAAGCTCCACAGATCTCGCAGTGGATTTAAATGGCTTTCAAGATTCACATTAAACAAGGCAGCATTTAAACCAGAATAACAGTTCTGCTGAAAGAGGGGGGGACTTTTATTATGAAAAGCAAACCCTGTAGTTACAACAAAAGCAGATTAATACTAAAATTAAAGATAGTAGTTATGGCTTGAGCTGTTTAGGAACAATAACTTTAATCAATTAATATATGAAGGCTTATTCGGGGTATGTAAACCGAGATAGCCTGACGAAAAGAGCTTATCAATATGATTACTTTTCACACTCAGGATAGAATATATATATATATATATATATATATATATATATATATAGGCCCATATATACTCAGTAATGTTGTGATTAGATTGCTGCCTGTTTTATTTTTTCAGTGTCTGTGTTCTTGTGTTCACTGATAAAAGTGCTCAAGCAATTCGAAGGTAACGGCTGTTACATCATCATTGCTTTTTACCAATGAACCCTTGTGGATGCTTGTTGGGGGACTCAAAAAAATGTTGGTTGGTGCAAACAAATCTTAAAAAGTATAAACCATAATTAATAACGTGGAGCCCATATTGGGAACTGCATACAATGTAAACATCCGACGCATAATTTCTTTAGCCGTTTTGCACAAATGCATAAATAAATTGTATTTTACGTCACACAAGGCTCATTTGATTTGTCTTACCTGGTGAATGATGTAACCATATTTTAAGCATGGCTGAAGATGAATCAGGTAAACCGAGCACTCATGTAATCAAATCAAGTGCATCATCCAGAAGAAGGATCAGATATATTTTACCACAAGTGTTACTCATCTTGATAGAGAGTGGGAGTGTACTTAGGCCAGTATACAGGTCTCACTCTTACATGCAAAGATTATTACGATATTCACCAACCTCTGTGGGTTTTATTGTGTTCTCTGTGTTCAAATGCTGTCTTTTATTGTATATTGCACGTCATATTGTCTATTTATTCCTACATGTTGGTGTTGTCGTGTCTGCCGGCCGGCTCATACATTTAACATCAAACACTGCTGAACACACCTATCCGGAGCGGAAAATCCTGAAATAGGCACAAGAACTTGGAACTTGGAACCCTGCGGTAATCACTGGTCTCCCATCAAGGGTGAGAGCGACCTCGGCTACATTAAACCCCTCACTTCAGTGGTATTCTGGAGACACTCCGAACCCGCAGTGCCACTCACGCCGGTTCACGGGCTTCTCCTACAATCCAGAGGAACTTTGAGGCAAGATATGGAACAACTCTGTGGTTCAGATGCTTCATGAAAACACAGCATATTTCTATGGAAGAGGGACTTACGCAACAGTCTCTGCATTCTCTGGAGATTTAGCTTGAATTTGAACATGAACTTCCGTTGCCCCAACACGCCCTGCCCGTACATCGCTGGGAGCCACTGAAAGCTTGGAGAGAGCTGTCAGAGGAAGAACGAGGTAACGCTTTTACACCCCAAGAAGAGCGTGCCGAGTACCACACTGACCTGAATGAGCGGTAAAGACACGTCGGCCTGGAGGCAAACTACACATGTGTGGCGCTCTCATTTTTTTGCCCCTTCAAATATTTTTTATTAAAAATGAACATGACATTGACTATCAGTGAAGTATATGTAATTGACAAGAATATCTGTACTTCCATTCCAACTGTAAGATTATGTGAGTGTGCAGCCATAGCGCCTGATTGAGACTGCAGTGCTTTAATTGATATATGATTGTTTGTGGGCCACAAAGGACAATTTAGGAGAAATTAACTGTCTTTTATTTCAGGTATTCTGCACAAACCTGCCTAAATTCCTGTTCTTAACTGTGTCAAACTTTCTGAAAGTGTTGCATGATTGGCTCTTAGATGACATCATCACTGGTTCCATTATCTGTAGCTTTATAGAAGACAATCATACTTCACATCTTAAAACTGGTCACGGCAAATCCTCTATCTGATTTTTTCCTTTAAAAGAATATGTGTTTCAGATGAATCAGCCACTGTGCAACATGTTCCTCCTTTGGGGAAATTTACAAACAAACTCATCAGTGCATCAGACTGGAAATACCGCACTTACAGGGTGCACAGCAGCCTCTAATGCTGCAATTTATCAATAAATATACTCTGAATAAAAGCAGATAAATCATCCAACAGGTCCAGCAAGAATCTACAGTAGCATTTAACGTGATGTCTTTTTTTTAGTTGCTGTTTGTGTGTGCGCGTGAGAGAGAGAGGGTGTGAGAGGGAGAGAGAGAGAGAGCACCGCAAACAGTGGAGCGTTCAAAGCAACGAAGCAGACGGTTATCACAGTCTAGACAGGCAGGCCGGAGATGAGGAAGGCGAGGAGGAGACGGGCCTCGCTTTTGAATCAACCACCCTCAGGAACAACATTTTTAAGCTGTTTTCAAAGACTCAACTGCACAAATTCCTGCAATGCGAAATAGCAGGCAGTGAAATTATCACGGTAGCGCATCACGATGAACCAACAGTACCAGACTGGAATATTAATATGTTGGCAAAAGAAAAAAACGGAGCGTGTGTTACTGAAAGCGTTTGCTGCATATTAACTCACATATTCAGGTCGTTATGTGAACAGCATTTTTTATGCTCAAAGATGAAAGAAAAGAAAAGAAAAGAAAAAGAAATATATGAGGAAACCTCAAATGGCCAGAAATGTGACTTCTAACCCAATGAGCTTCATAAAAAACACCCCCACACTGTCTGGTTGCTGTTTTCTAACTTTTCTAAAGGGTTTTCCATCTGACATTTTTTTTTAACCTCTGAATCTTCTATGAAAACAATCAATAACATCCCATCTCACTTTGCAGACACAGTCTTAACCCCAGTTTGAGATCAACAACCCATAAACATTTAAATTCACAGTGCATTTGTGTATTGATGGGCCTCTGAATGCTAAAGGTCGCCGCCACAGCATCTTCATATAAATGAGTATTTTCTGTCAATAACACTAGACAATCAGAGGCTACAGGGAGGCTACTGTGCTATATCCGTCCGTGACGGATATAGCACAGTACAAAAGGACTGGAAGGCAGAGTTATGAGACACAAATACTGACTCCTATTCTTCACAAGAAGAACAAGAAGAACCCTCCATCGTTTTCTGAACACAAGCAGAAAATGAACTTGAACATTTCCATGTTGTAAATGCCTTTAAAGGACTAGCGCATCACATGTGGCCGACATGCCTTAATCTTCTCTGACAGCTTATAAGAGGAAAATGTATTCAGTCATTTCCGTATTAATAGCAATTAATGAATTAAGAAATCACATGAGACATGATTAATCATTTGGACAAAATTTCTTTAATATGCTCAGTCACAGCAATTCAGTGGAGTGCTAGCGCTCTCTAGTGTTGGATTTGTGAATTATTCTTTAGGGTTATTGGGGCACAGCTTTAAAACAATACACAGTTTCTGAAGTTAATCAATCAAAATGTTATTATCGGCATTTTCCTTTGATTGAGGGAGCGTGAAATTATTCCTTTTTTTCCACCCCATGCACTTCCCCATCAAATCAAATGAATGAATGTAAATTAATGTAAAAAACAAAGAGACAACAACTCAAATATCCCTCTAGAGATCTGCTTCTCATCATATCGTACTAAATAAGCAAAATGAATGAGCTTTCCTCTGAAATAGGTTCAGTAGCTAATTGTAAATTCTTCGGCTGTGGGTTTGCTGGTATTAATTGAATGGTAAGAAAGATGTTCACACAGTCACATCATAACAGCTGGTTCTCTGTACTGTTTTCCGTTGTATTTTAAGGTAAAGCTTCCTTTATCAACGTGCCCCTCGACTCCTAAGCTGTGTGTTCGTTTGGATGTTTTCACCTTTACAATGACGTCAGAGCAGTGTGACAGCAGACAACATCTGGCACCCCACATACTGGTTTGGAGGCCGCTCATGTACCACATCACACACACACACACACACACACACACACACACACACACACACACATGATGCATACACACGCCTTCCCAGTTGAATCCAGCAGTGACACTTTTCATACATCCGGATTTTTCCAAAAGTTTGATCTGTTGTTGAGAACCGACGAGTCTTTACTGAACAAAGTATTTGTGTCTGCATGGGGTCTTAATGGCCTTTACTCGTCATACCAAATGAAGTCTTGGCTAAAATAGCGCCACCTGGTGGGTTGTGTGAATGCCATAAGAAATACTGTGTTTTTACAATTAAAATGACTTCTAGTGTTTGCGTTATTTAATATCAAAACAATAAAAATAAAAATACAATACAATAACATAATCGTTAGTGGTGATTATGTCAAAAGTGTCCGTGTTTCCTCGGCACAAGACAGGCTGTGATTATGAATGTCAAAGGTTTGCGGGGCTCGTGTGGTGAAAGACGAGTGTGATCGCCGGTGGAGGAGACGACGTGAAGCGGGACGCGCAGCGGCCGGCGGCGGATTCCGCTCCGTGAGCCACATCTCGCCTTTTACTTGTGGCGTCGAGGAGGAGCTCAGTTGTTTATTCATTCACGTCAGCTCCTCTCGCCTTCCCTTCCCTCCTTCCTGCTACACGCACACACACACACACACACTCACACACACACACACACACACAACGGGGACCCACCAACTGTTTTTCCACATATAGAAATTAACCACAATCACGCCGCCACCATAAACCGATTTTGGAATCAGGTGAGTTTGCGATTTTGAATATTTCTTTTTCCTTTTTTATCATTTTCTTTTTTTTTTATGTTGTTGTTGCCGACGGTCGAGGAGACGTCGGCGCCGCCGGAGCGTTGAGTCGTCCGGCCCGGCGAGGCGGAGAAGGAGGAGGCGGAGGAGGAGGAGGTCTTCCACCGCAACTTATTCAAATCCCCCCGACCAGGCCAGGAAATGTACGCGCGGAACGTCTGGACATCTTACAGCCGCGGCGGCTCCGTCCGGCGTCTTCCGCTGCGGGTGCCTCTATTTTACCGTATTTAATTAAAAACGCGCCGGTCGATGTGGGTCAACAACTACAGTCGAAATGTCGTATTTTCCATTTCTTTTTTTTTTGTGTGACTTCCACATTCTCTCATGCCACAAACAGATGGCGTCGATATGGGGGGACAAGGGGGGGTAAAGAGACGCATAGGGGAGTAAAGGAGGGGGGGGCAACACCAGGCCACATTATCCCGGGTCTGCACATCACTAGTCGCGGCTGCCCTGCACGTCGAGCACGGCCCGCCTCCCCGCGCCGGAGGACCCGGGGAGGCCGAGGTGTCCTCCCGCAGGCCTGTCGGCAACTAAAGTTTCTAGCTCTTAAGTTGTCGGGCTCTTTTCTTTTCCTTTTTTTTTTAAAGATATAATGGTTCATGTTGCGAAGCTGCTCGGGAGTTGATAGCGTGCACGAGTCGTCTCACAACCCGGTGCAGATGGGTGGGGGGGGGGGGGGCACCAGAGAGATGCACTGCAGTAGATAACCTGTAGCCCGGGGACCGTGCACCACCACCACCGCCGGTCGTCTGACTCCTCACTGGGCTGTCAGGGATCATTGATGGGCCACAGGTATCCTCCACGCCACGAATGAGGTCACTCCATCGCCCACCGGCTGTAGGTGCATGTGTATTATACACGTGTGCATGCTCCTTATGTTGGACCGCTTCCGTGGCATTTTGTGGTCAGAATGGGCCCCTCGCATACCTGCCACAGAGAGTCTGATGGAGGCATACTGTGGCTGCATACAGTGCATATAGGAGAGGAGGGGGGGGGGGGTATAGAAGTGGTCCAGTAGTTAGGTGTCAGTGCACTTCAGTGGCTGGCAGTAATTAAAAAGACAACCTCCCCTTGCGGTCTGCGGGTCACCTGATTGATGGTCATTTCGATGGAAATATTCAAGTGACTCAGCACGGTTCGACCGAAGTATCGCCGCCGTGCAGATCTCGATCCCCCCCCTCCCCCACCCACCCCCGCTTATTCTCACTGATTGCAGTTTGAAAAGTTGACCCATTTCTGCTGTCACTTTGAGCAGCCGACTTGCAACCGGAAAGGACACCTTGACTGAACTGATTTAATCAACTCTGTGTTCGAGGGAATGACGGGTGCCAACCATTTCTGTCCAACTCACCCATTCTCTAGTCTTACAGTGACCTTTTGTCAGGAGATCATATTTCACTGCGGCTCTTAGATTGAGCATCCTCAGCCCCCCCCACCCCCCTTTTCTGTGCCGTAGGAGCATCTGAAGTGACGCCGGCCGGGTATTTCTCAAAGTCCACCTCTGTCTTCCAAAGAGGGCATTTATTGGCACTTGCTGGGCCTTTTACCCCGGATTGTTGAGTAGCTCCAGTGATGGACGTGTTGTGCATCTCTGGGCCTCCCTGACTTCCAACTGTCGGAAGATAACCTCTACAGTCGGCTTTTGCTCAAAGGCATCTTGCCATTTATTAATTTGCAAACTGGCTGCCTCTCAGCTGGCGGCTGTATTTGTTGTCTTCTGTGTTAACCTTGTGTTAATGATTTCTCTACACACCCAGAAGCTCGTTATGTTCATGTATTGTGCCGAGCGGTGGATGAGGATCGCGTTCTGTTGGGGTTTTTGGACCATATTTTGTTTATACTGTTAAATGTCTGATTGATGATACAATGGTATTTTTTGACATTATGGGGTGATGATGCCAAAACGTGACTAATACCAGTGAGCTCATCAAAAGCACATTCGAGTCCTCAACAATTCAGGCTTGTGCTCTTTCTTTCTTTCATTCTGAATTCCTCCAAGTTTAACAAAACAATTATTTATTTATTTTTTATTGCTCGGCCAGCTTGAGTTGAGCGGTGATAAATTAGTTTCCCCAAGTTTGAATCGATAATGTGTTATTACACTGCTGCTGCAAGCTGCTACTACACAATCTGTACGCTGCCCAGGGGATGGCCAGCCACTCGCGCGTGGATCATCATCATCAGCGGCAGGTTGGCCGAGTTGAAAGAGGGCGAGCCAAAAAACAAAGCACGTCGGGACATCACCAACATGCATTTAAACAAACCCAGCGGCCAATCGTTTCAACGGACGCCGGAAATTAGACACACATCTTGTAAATGAAGATGAATTAAAATGAGGCCTGCGTTTTCGCTCCCTCTCCTTTCTTTGTGGGGATAAAGCTGTGGTAAAAGGGTTAGAATCGCTGATGATGGTGTCAGCACATTGCAGCGCTCGGGAACCGCTGCAGGGAAGGTTTAAAAAAGAAAAAAGAAAAAGAGATTTAAAAAAGAAGCACAAAGGCTAATGTGTACACGTGGGCATTCCGAACGACCTGAGCGCGGTGCCACTTTGTTTTGTTTGCGCTGGATGAACGTAATGTGTATTGTGTATTTCTGGGAGCTGCATTACTTCAAGGGAAAGTGATGCCTGCAGCATTGAGTTGTTGGTAAATGACCAAATGATGCTCGGTGCCGTTACGTTGGCTAACTGCTTTTCTCTATACGGCTGCATTGATAATAAGGTCACCGGCTATCGTCTCGTTGCATAACGGATGTCGCTTTGCCATGTTTGATTGTTGGCTAATAACTTAACTGTCAGCGCACATGTTACCGTTAGATCATGTGATACACGTCATTGTGCTTCAAAGGCCCCTGCTGGTAGCACTTGGGTCAAGTATTCGCTTTTATTGAAAAGGTGCAGGATTTAATCCTGACTCCTGCCTCACCTGTTTTCCACCTAATATCTGTAACTACTGTGAGGGATACTTTGTTTTTCGGCGTTCCATGGGTTTTTCTCTTAAGCGTGGGAGTGTTGGTCCATCACTTTTGATTCAGACTGAAAGTGGATGAATCATAATAACTGCGGTGGTACTGTGAATGTCAAAGGTTTCACCTTATTCTGTGAAATAGCTGAACATATATCTGATGGAGTGGCTCTACATTTTAAGCAGGGAGCGAGTGAATCCTTCCGATTTTATTCTCCACACAGTCACAGAAACGACTTTGTTGATCCTTTAACTTCACATCAGGCGACACCATCGTATCAAATACCTTTTTTTTGGACCCAATACAAATTAACTGATACACTTTCCAAAGAGGCTTATATGTACATTGCAAATGCTGGCATGAAAGGACTGCATAACGAGGTTGAAGAATTTAGCTGCGCACTCGCTAAGCTGCTAGCTGGGTCTCTTAATCCTGCAATTTGAACACTGCAGAATGAGACAACACACAAATGAACACTGTAAATTCCGTGTTTTAGTGTGTCCTATTAAATATTTGTTTTGTTCCAGGGGTGTATGCAGGAGGAGTTTCTTGCAGGCCACTGCAGTGTGTGCTGCTCATTAGGTGCGCGTCATGGCTGTCGGTTCCTTGCTGTAGATCAACATGACGCGGCGTCATGAATCCTGTTTGTTTCTTCTCAGCTCAAATTTGATGTTGATTCTAATTTGTTCGCAATTTGATTGTTTGTGTTCAGACTGTAATCATCTGGGCTGGTGATGATGGTATCGTGTGTGGTGAGCTGACAGTCACAGGGTTTTAACTTGGGCTGCGCTGCAACTAACAATTGTCGATCAATCAATCGATTATTTTCTCAACTAAATCTTTGCTCTATAAAATGTCAAAAAATTGCAGAAAAGGTGTTTCCAATGCCGCGTGTTATCCAGAGCTTGAAGTTATTCCGTTTTCCGTCCCAAAGGAATGAAGAAACCAGAAATGATTCACGTTAAGGAAACATGATTTCAAAATCCATTATCAAAATAGTTGGTAATTTAATAGTAAAGTTCACAACTAGTCATTAATCTCTGCAGCTGATCGCACATTCGGTGTCCACTTAGCTAACTGCCACTCTCCTGCACCGTGCAGCACACTGGCCTAGTTCATGCCCTCTTCAGTGTAATTTTAGCCCTGTGTGTTTGAGTGCACGCATTGTGTGTCTCTCTGTTTTGTCTCATTCTCTTATCGTCTCGGTTTCCCGTCCTCTCATCGCCTTCCTGTCCCCTCGCACCCTTTCTGTCTCCCGTCACTCAACCGCCTTCGGTCGTGACACTGTTGGCGTGCAGAACTCGGGGCCAGTGGCGCTCGGACAGTAACCTCACCTCCGTGTGGACGGATGACGTTGTCCTCGAGGGAGTCGGAGACGGCACGGCCATTTTACATCGCCGGTTTGATTGACGCATTCTCTTCCTCAGCCGTTACTGCTGATATCTGGTTTAAAACGAAGCCGATAATGGAGGAGGAGGAGGGGGGAGGAAATGTAGCCGCGCAGGAGAATTACACACTGAAGTGGCTCGTTAAAAGATTAAGATGAATATGGGGCCTTCTAGATAGACTTTGCTGGAACATGAGGAATACTCAGGTGGTAAAACTTGAAGAATTAATTACCAGTTTGCCAGTAACGGTGTGACCATGACATATTCCTCCAAGGGAGCACTTACAGGTTTATTTTTACACTGTAAAATCTCCCATTCAGTGTGTGTATTGAGGACAACTCGCGGGAAAGGAAACTAGGGTATCCATGTCAGGTTGTTTAAATATGTGATGTGTTTATGTTTATGCCATAAGGAGTAATGTCCTCACAGCTTGTCCAGGTGCACGCTGTCCTCTGCCGGTGTGCAAGATGCTCAGGATCCGTGAGAGAGGAATGCAGCGCAATGCAGACAAATTCCCAATGATCAGACACTCGAACCAAAGAGAAGTTGCGAGGTGAACAATTGCTTAAAATCTAGACTGATGTTAAATAGATCAAATCTCATCTCCTAACAAACATTCAGCTTGTCAGCATGTCAAGCTGCCAGTGTGCTGCTTGTCAGATGGTGGAACAGCTCCATAATTCACATTTTCCATGTAAACAACAGTCTGTGACGCTATGAATACATTCCCCTGTGTATGTTCCTGTCTGACAGCATATATAGGAGACAAATACGTGACTCTACTGTGGGGTTACAAAGGCCAGTGTTCAAGTGGGAATATTTAAATCTCCATTTGAAAAGGGAAAAAAAAGGAGATGGCTGCCCTGCTAAAGTGCCCTTGAGCCAGGCCCGAAATCTGCCCCTCGTCTCTGGCGTGTGGTGTTGTTTGGCTGATATCCGAAGAACAAATGAAAAAAGATTTCCCACAGGGATCAATATTATACCAGAACATTCATCTTATTTTCTGAAGAAAATTATTGTTTTTTCTTTTGTGTTTTCTCAAGGGAGGAGACAGTGACATCCTGTTATAGCTATAAAAAAAGCGAGGATGGAAGGAAGGAGTCGGGATCTACTAGATGTTAAGAAGGAAGTGACAAAAAAAGTGAGGAAAGAGAGAGATTATTGGAGAAGGAGACGTATCCATGGCAACATGAGGACAGACAGAGCGAAGAGAGTGATGTAGTTTGAAACCTTTAAACCACTCGAACAAAATGAGGGGCCCACAGCAGCATCCATCTTTATTTGTCTCTGAAGTGGGTTGAGAGCTTTGTGCCTTGATATTTTATCATGCCATGAAACATGGTGAGGAAAGACATTACATCTTGAACTGATGGAGAAATGCTGTTGGGTTTGGATGGATGTTAAACAGCGTTTGAATGTGTGGCTCATAAGTCACTTTTAAGGAGAGCAAAGGCGAGACAGCTGACCAGGGCTGGACGGCATGGCCAAAAATCCATATCACGGTATTTAGAAAGATGCTGACGGTATCCCGGTATGTCACGGTATCGCTTTTTCAAGTCACATTAATTCATTGACCCTGAAAAGGACGCCGGCTACCCGAACAACTTGCTCGCAACTGGCCGGCGAGTTAGCTCGTTAGCTAGTTAGCTGTTAGCTTGTTATGGCAGCCCCGCCCAGGCCTACAACTAACGCACACTTTTCCCCCAAAGGACAGTTCTTTGTAAATATGTTATATTGTATTCCTCAAGAACGTCATCAGCACTGCCTTAAATCTGGGTTATTACCCAGTAGAGCTGAACTCTGTCTTCTGTCCAAGTGTTTTAATGTCACCGACGTGTCCCTGCACTTAATCGGCCGATGTTTCCAGAGTACATCGTTTTCACTCACCTTTTAGTGTTGTAATATTTTTGATGAGGAACTTAAATTGAGGGATTACAGAATTGGTTCCGCGGTGCTGTTAAAACTGACCTGCAATGACTGAATGAATGTAACAATCAGAGCACTGGATTATGAAGGAAAAGTTTGTCCACCGCTTTTTACAAGCATATCCATTATCTCTGATGTTCATCCCTAAATAAACATCCATAAATCTGTTCGTATCATGCAACAGTTGTAGCTCCAAGATGCTCCCTATTATTTCAAAACCGAGAACCATCACGTTTTTATGTTTTCCGTTGAACATAATCCAGTTAATCCATGAATAAGTACATGGCAAACATGAACTGCTAATGGCTAGTTTGTCATATGGCCCAAATGTAAACAAATATAGAAAACAGTTGTGTTGATTTACACATGTATATTCCTTTTGTCCTCCACTATTTAGCATTTTAGCAGTTGAGAAGGATCAAATTTGGCCTTTTTTCAGGAAGGACCACGTCACAATACACCTGAACGCAGCTGTTTTCACCGCCCAGTGATTGACATGGGTGATTACATCTGATGCCGGTCGCTTGTAATGTTACCGGTTGGTGTCGGTGTGACACAGAGAGGACTTTAACCAGCAATGCCCTTCTTCCTCTTCTTCCTCTTCTTCACTCGCTGGAGCGGCCATGTTTGTGAAACCACAAAATAAAGCCGAATGGGTTCTTTTCGTGCGCTCTTTCTCCCTCGCTCACTCCCTATTTTTTTTCTTCTTTCTGCTCACTCTTTCTGTTTTTCTCTCTCCAGCTCTCTTCCCCTCCCCCTCCCTCTCTGTTCCTCTGCTCTCCCTCTTTCATTCTCCCTCCCTCCCTCCTTCTCTCTCTCATTTTATTTCTCTCTAGCTCTCGGTTACCATCATGCTATTCCCCTCCCTCCCCTCCGTCTCTCTCTCTCTCTCCCTCTCTCACGTTGCACAACGCCCCTCCCTCCCTCCCTCCCTCTCTCTGTCTTGCTCTCACGTTGCTCCCCGCTCCATCTCTCTCGCTCTCCCACCCTTTCCTTTTTTCCATCTTTTCTGTCTCTCTCTCTCTCTCTTTCTCTTGCTCCTCTCGCTCTCCCTCTACATCATCCCCTCCCCCAACTGCTGCCTCTCATTTTCTCTCTCCCCTTTCTCACTCGCTCACTGACTCGCCCTCCCCTCGCTGTTCTCTTTATCTCCTCCCCTCCCTCTCCCTTCAATCCCTCTTTCATTCCGTGCAATCATCTGTTCTCTCTCTCTCTGCTGCCTCTATTACGCCCCCATTTTGTCCTCTGCCATTTCCCTTTCTCTCTCTTTCCTCCATGTTCTCTCTATCCTGTTGTTTACCACACTCCCCCGTGGCATTTATGTCACAAACTTTATTTAAGAAATATTTTCTATGACAGAAAAAACATGTTTGAAACCATTTGAATTCTATGACGAAAGCTGTCTTGATCAAAAGCTTCTCTCGCCATCACTACATTCTGTGCTGCTATTTACTCTCCCATGTTGTTCAATACATCTGGCTGCAATAGGCCCCCGTTTGCTGGTATTTGTCAATGTTCAACAAGTGGCCAACAAAACAACCGCAAGTGACAGTAATCGTCCTCACAGGAGACTGTAAAGTAGATGCACCAGGTCGCAGGTCAACAGGGGCGATACCTCAAGCACCAAGCGGCTCCTCCTGCACAGTTGCCGTAGTTTGCTGAGGTTTTACTGCAGGTCCAGATGTGTTGCTGGTGTGAAGTTCCTTCAATACAATGGAGAGCAGCAGGTTCGACGTTTCTCCGTAGACCAACTCCGGAGGTCAGCGTCCTACTGGTTTCCTGGAAGAATGTCGAGACGAGGGGACCGGAAGCGTTAAAATGCTAACTAGGTTTGCAGGTTGTTGCAAAGGGAGCAAATGTGCACAGGTCTGCAAAGCTACAGACCTGTGCACATAATAAACATGGAGGAAAGTGTTACTTGTGTTACAACTGTGAGCATATATCTGGGCAAACGTTGTCCAAAATGCATTGAGCCCAGTTTCTCTACTTTTTACTTATCATAACAAACCAAACATTTAAAAATTCTCATAAATATGCAGCAAATCCTCACATTTCCAATGCTGGAGCCAATGTTTTGCCAATTGTTGTTCTTAACCATTATATATCCAAACGTGGCCACGGCGAGATGCCTTACGACTTGAATCAGAAGTTGCATCGTTTGCACAGTCTGGACCACATTGTCCTGGACCACATTGTCCTGGACCACCTTCATGTTTTGGTCTTTAACCAGAAGGAGTCTGGATCCAGCCGAGACAGACATCAAATTACGTTTAGTCAGGTTTCACTTCCCTATTCCATTTCATTTTATCAGTGGGAAAATGTGACTGATGAAAGAAGTGCTAGAAAATAGAAAAACCTTTTTCAAAAAAAAAGGGAAGCAAAACTATAAATGATTTAAGATACAATTGGGAGTTTAAAGTTAAACAGGGCAAAAGGCCAATTAAAAAAACGGTATTGGTTTAATTTCCATGCTATCTTCACTTCAACTTTATCACAAGGTAAATAGAGTAAAACTTTATTCGGAACGGAATAAATGCAGGGGAAAGCACCGTTGTGCTTGTCTGGCTTGTGATCGACAGGAAGTGGTGGCAACCCGAGAGAGAGAGAGAGAGAGAGAGAGAGAGAGAAAGAGATGTGACTATCTGAGAGTTTGATTTTGTAGATTTTGTAAAACATGGAAGCGAAGAGATCGTCACTCGTCTCGACTCTTAAAAGTAGAAAGCACGACAAATAAAAAATGTTGAATATATTCTCAAGTAATTAAATACACATTTTTGTTTATGAAACATCTTTGGTCAATTTTGGATAAATTATTCCAAATCATTAAGGCAACGGATGGTTGTTCACTCTAATTCTAACAAAGCAGACTTAACTTGTCCCGTGAATTAAACATACAGTTGCTTCCTAGACTACAAGTTTATCATGGGTTTCCTCAAAGGCACGACCTGCGTCTGTTCATTTGTACATTCGCCGGTTCTTCCTTGACTGTGGGGGTCAAAGTGTTTCACTGCGTCTCCCATGAGAGCCATGGAGACGTGTAACTGGAAAAGCAGCGATGCTAAAGAAGAACATATCTGTCTGGGTGCATTTTAAACTGGGCTGTTTAAACTGGCCTCCCACTGCAATCAGAAACGGAGCGCTACGACTGCAGCACTGCGTGTGACGTGGGAGGATGCATGACGGTTCAAAAAGCGGAGATAGTCTCACTCTTACTTGCATGCAACGTCACCCTCGACGCTGTCCCAGGAAAGCGCAGCAGGAGAAGTGAGGCGTTGGGTTGTCCTATTTGTCCTCTCGCGTGTTGACACCAACTTTGTTTGAAAGTGCGCCAATGGCTGTGTGTGTTTAACGTACCGTCATACATTTCTTGGGAGGGTTTGGTTCGCTCGTCTGCCTCCATGTTTCGCAGGCTTCTGTTCCGTCTGTGTCATCGAGGGCAGGATGCGCGTGACCTTTGGCACCGTCTCATCTCTCCACGATCCCCTAATTTTGCCGGTGGCTAAAAGTTCTTAACGCTTTGGAGAGACTGCATGCGCTTGTGTTTATTTTTTGAGGAGAGAGGGATACATTTGCTTGTTTGCTCACTTAATTGTAAAAAAAATAAGCGCAGCACCTTTTCATTCTCCCCCTTTACTCTCATTCTATCCTTTTTCGCTCCCTCTATCTTCCATTTCTTATTCTTTTACCGCATTCTGCTCTACTTTTCCCATCCCCCTCTCTATTTTTCTCTCTTTCTGTCTCCCCTCCAGCCCTCCCCTCTCTTTTCCTTCAGTATTCTGTCCTTCCACTCCCTCTTCCTCCCTTTCACCATCATCTCTCTCTCTCTCATCCATTTGCTCATCTTCTTGTCAGTCAACCTCTCTCCCTCTCTCTCTCTCGTCTTCCTCCCCCCCCTATACAACATACTTGCATGCATCCAAGTCCGGACAGACCACTTTTTCATACTCATTAACCCTACTTGATAAATGAAGGAGTGAAGGATATAAAGGCGCAGAGAGAGAGAGATGCGTAGAGGAAACACAGGAAAGGACTCGGCAATAGATGGAGAATAAAGAGCCTGGCAGGGATAGGCAGAAACAAAGACCGAGAAGGACAGCCGGAGAGAGGGAGGCGGGATCCATCATTTCAGACTGATATGATGTTGATTTTACGTTGTTGTGTGTGTGTGTGTCTTGTGGCTTTGACCATTTATCATCAGAGTATCGAGGAGCCTCGCGCGAGGCAGTGATATCCGAGCCGTGCTTTTTGTTTGTTTGTTTGTTTGTTTAAAATCCACTGGCCACAACCGATTTGTTTGTCCAGTCTGTGTTTGTGATGGTGTGACCAGAGTCACTACCCCACACTGTGTTGAGAAGAAGAGGGCTGGAGGCAGGCCACACTAGCCCCGCCTCCCCTCATCCCTCACGTATAAAGAAGGAAGAGAACGTAGCCCGTTCTCACTCAACGCACTCGCACCGGAGAATGAGATCCTTAAAGCACCTGAAACCTCACAGCAGGAGGAGCGTGGTGAGTTCATTGGCTCTCACTCGTAGCATATCAAGAGGTAGTTTACTCAAGCGCTGGGCAACATGGCTTGATCCCACTGACAGGCAGGTAGAAAGATGCCTTCAGGGATGCGTTGATTCTTGGTAGGTTTTCTTTGTTTTTAAAGTTGCCATTTGCAGATTTTGTTGTTTGTTGCACACATGGAGACTTGGCG
This sequence comes from Gasterosteus aculeatus, assembly GCF_964276395.1. Classification (NCBI taxonomy): domain Eukaryota; kingdom Metazoa; phylum Chordata; class Actinopteri; order Perciformes; family Gasterosteidae; genus Gasterosteus; species Gasterosteus aculeatus. The sequence continues at coordinate 16,943,918 of NC_135700.1, read as the reverse complement.
TCTGGCATTAACTCCGCTCGCCCTCTTTTGAGTGGTTTTCAACTCTTCCTCGTACCTCTCTTTCTGTCGCCGGCTCTGTTTCCACTTCAAATGTGTTTTTTTTCTTATCTTTCATTCTGTCTGGCTTTCATTTTGTCATTTTCTTTCTCTATCTGTCTCCTGGTTGCTCACTGCATCTCCCTCCCTCCCTCCCTCCCTCCCTCATCTCCCTCCCTCCCTCTGTCTCCACATATCCTTCTTTCTCTTTCTTCCTCTTGCTCTCTTTTGACTGCTGCCTTAGACTCACCCTCTCACTCTTTCACTCAGCTCTCCCCCTCCCTCTCCAGTCTCTCCCTCTCTCTCAGCCTCCCTCCTCCCCTCCCCTATTTTCCTTATCTCTCCTTCACTCTCCCTCTACCTTTCCTTTTTTCCCTTCTCCCCCCTCCCTTGCCAGACTTGCATGCTCTAATCTCTGTCTCTCTCTCTCTCTGTCTCTCTCTGCTCCCCCCCCCTGTTCCCTCTGTTGTTGTCTCCTCTGCTGCTTTTCCATTCTATAAAAATGTCTTAATCTTGCTGAGTTTTGTCTTCCCCTTTCTCCCTCTCATGTGCTTGAATGTGTGTTTGTGTGTAGATCGATAGGCCATCTTATTCCTCATAACACACACAGGCACACGGCCCCTGGATCTATCGCTAGATCTAAAGATTTGCCTTTGCTTGACTTCTGATCCCGGAAAAATGGATTTGTGATGAGGTTGTCTCTGTAGGAGGAAATGTTTTTTGTGTGTCCTTAATAGAGACGCACAAAAGGGGTCACTGACATAAAAAATCCTCTTTCTTTCTCCCATCGAGCTCGATGAACGGCTAATGTGTCAATGAAGGACATGCTCTCACCTGAGAACAGTGTTCTGTAGTTTGTCTCATGCTTAATAGTTTAGAATGCAGACCATTTGGTTGCAGCCCGAGGTTCCTGCATTGACAAGTGCTCTTTCAATTTATCTCTATGTTGTGTTCTCAATTGTTTTCTAAGCATCTCGGCGTATAGTTCACAGAACAAACAGAGCTTTCTCTAAACGATATCGCCGAGTAGAATTAGTCATGATAAACTGAGTTTTCTGACCACATCTCAGCATATATTTGGTAATTGCTTCCTCGCAGTGCTAATGTCTGTGCCTGTGCATCTCTTTCTATTCCAGGAGGAGGCGAGCCGGCGCCTGGGTAGATGTGAGCCCAAGGTAATGGCCAGGCTGGTGGACATAGGCACACAGACAGATCCAGTAGTCGTGCTGTCCCTGGCCCAGGCTGCCGTGCTAGGTCTCATCTCCCAGAATGAAGTGTTCGGCGCTACCATCGCACCCAACGGCTTCTACACCGGCGAACCCAAAGAGTCCCCCGCACCCCAAGTAGACGGAGTCGACTACGAGTACGCAGACCAGCTCATCGGAGCCAACGGAGATTACCTCGGAGACAACTTGGGCGAAGACGGACAGATGCAACCCAGCTGCAGTCAGAGGAGGTGGCAGCAGGGGCCCCCTCAACATCCGGACACAAAAATGGTCGGCCCCGATCGTCATGGCCTTCAAGGCGGTGACGTGTCCTCTTCCCACGTGAAAGGGGAAGTGGTGAACTCTGGAATGCCCTCCTGTGTCCACATGCTTAACAATTTGGCTCCCAGAGGTGGTTTAGTGCAAGTGGATCCAGCCACTCTCAGGAGCGCCAACAAGAACTGTGCAGAGTGTGAGCGGGAAGCCACCAGCCAGCCGCAAGCCAACGCGCACGTTCACCCTCCGCCCCCACAGGTCGGTCACCGAGGCGGGGAGCAGGGCCACCGAGGACTGCAAAGCCAGCGCCCCATGGGGGGCCACGGCCGAGGTGGCAGGGAGGAGGACGAGGAGGTAGATCACCAGGGGAACAACATGATGAAGCCCACGCAGCAGGAGGAAGCCATCAGCAGCTACTTCCAGACCAGCGAAGTGGGCAGCTACGACTCGGCGGAAATGGGCATGGCGGGCGAGTACGAAGACAGCAGCCAGAATATGATGTGGACGGACGGGAACGCCGGGGCGCAGCACCAGCAGCCTCCGCACCCCCAGCCTCCCCGCCGGCACGGCGGCCGCAGGGTGGACCGGCTTGACATCAACATCCAGATTGACGAATCGTACTGCGTGGACGTGGGCGACGGCCTGAAGCGCTGGAAGTGCCGCATGTGCGACAAGTCGTACACCTCCAAGTACAACCTGGTCACGCACATCCTGGGCCACAACGGCATCAAGCCGCACGCCTGTCCCCACTGCGGGAAGCTCTTCAAGCAGCCCAGTCACCTTCAAACCCACCTGCTGACCCACCAAGGCACGCGACCCCACAAGTGCACCGTCTGCAAGAAGGGCTTCACCCAGACCAGCCACCTGAAGCGGCACATGCTCCAGCACACCGACGTGAAGCCCTACAGCTGCCGCTTCTGCCGCCGCGGCTTCGCCTACCCCAGCGAGCTGCGAGCCCACGAGGTGAAGCACGAGCGCGGCCGCTGCCACGTGTGCTCCCAGTGCGGCATGGAGTTCCCCACCTACGCGCACCTCAAACGCCACCAGACCAGCCACCAGGGCCCGCACACCTTCCAGTGCACCGAGTGCAACAAGTCGTTCGCCTACCGCAGCCAGCTCCAGAACCACCTGCTGAAGCACCAGAGCCCGAGGCCCTACACCTGCTCCCAGTGCGGCCTGGAGTTTGTGCAGCTCCACCACCTGCGTCAGCACTCGCTCACTCACAAGGTACCGACGCTCCCATCCGGACCATAGATTTGACCCCGGTATTTATTTTTTCGTTTGTCATGTGGAAAGAATAACAAGAGTAGAAAGCATAATGCTGTCGGATCACCAGAGGGAGGCTAGCACACCTCCGCTCATCGTCTGTCCTTCACCCAGTGAGGTCTGTAGACCGGTAAGACCACCTCCCTTGGCAGGCATCCTTTCGCCGTTCTTTTGACTAAAATCGCTTTGGCATTTCTGAAGGTCAGAATAGAAGTAACAAGAGCAAAACTGGGTTTTTTTGTGTTTTTTTAACCTTTTTTTTTTTGCATGCAATCACCCGTCACGTCAATCAGCAGTTCTCTATTCAAGCTCCAGGATGCGTTTCCAGCTTTGAAAAATGATTATTTATGTTAGCAACAAAGACAAGGACAGAACAAAATAGATTACTTTCACTTAAAAATACGTTTCAATCAAGGAAATGAAAAGAAGTATGGACATGGCTGTCAGACAGACTGATTGGGAACATCTACAACAATACTGAAATGTCTGTAATGTGCTCAGCGGCCCCTGACTACTCGCTCACACACACGCACAGACACACACACACACACAGGTGGGGAAGAGAGAGTGATCTCACCACTGGACCCTCAGTTTGAGGACTCGATTAGTCGCTACATGTGAGGTTCTGACATTTCTTTTTCTCTTCTCAATTTGTCAGACTTTTACTTCATGCAGCAGTGGAGTTTAAATGCTGGATTCCTGAGGATTTACCTAAATTTGATTACTTTCAGGGGAACAATAACCTTAAGCCACACACTCATCATGGAAATGAGAGAGCAGTCAGTGTTCTCAGTAGAGAGAATGTTCTTTTGTACTTTTGGGCCGGCTGTCTGTTCACTGCTCCCCCTGGTGGACAACCGCAGCGCCACACACTCGCTGTGCAGGCCGAGACCGTCTGCAGGATCCGGCCGCAGTCTCTCAACCCGCTGGCAACCTTTTAAGTACATATTAGTCCTTCTCATTAGACCAGAAAGCAGTTACTCAGGCTCCCTTGTTTGTCTGCGGAGACCGACTGCAGAGTGAAGTGTGTAATGCAGCAGCACGTTCATTTAGACGAGCCTCCAGGCCCTGGATGTTGTGAATTGTCTCAGTGTGACCTGCTTCTCGATGACTCCACATTTCCTGTCGCACGTGGTTGAGGATGTTACTGGAACAGACGCAAGACTGGCGGCAAGGGTTTTTTCCTCCCCCGTACTGTAGTAATCTCTTTTTGTTACATCCAAAATGGCTGCCGTGGATTTTGATTTGGTCAAATGGGCCACATGTCACAGGCAGGATGTGAATGTCATGACGTCACCAAAACAACCTCCCAGACAAACAGACCGTAGTCCTTTCAAAACTATTCCAATGAATAGTTTGCATCGGCAGTTGTTGATCTGACATTCAATAAAAAGAGGTAATCGTCTCAATGTTTTGGAACTACAGCTCCCATAATGCCATGGGTGATGTAAATGAAGTATTATGCCATGAAGTCAGTGAGTAACGCAGTAGGCTACAACTATTTTAGCCTCCTTTTTTCACATTTTTTCACACTTATCGCGTCATTCGGTAGTTAAGGATTTGACAGTATGCTGCATTTGAATGATCGACCCCTTTTGTCCTGTTTTGTTCTGGACTCCGTCAGGGGATGAAAGGACACAAGTGTGACGTGTGTTCGCGGGAGTTCACCCTGTCCGCCAACCTGAAGAGGCACATGCTCATCCACAACAGCGTCAGACCCTTCCAGTGCCACGTCTGCTTTAAGAGCTTCATCCAGAAACAGACCCTCAAGACCCACATGATCGTCCACCTGCCCGTGAAGCCATTCAAGTGCAAGGTGAGTGTTTGAAGTCCTATTCTGGGGGGAGTGAAGGATCTTCTAATTCATCTCATTGTGAAATGATGTGCTATGATGCATTCTCTTCTGCAGGTGTGCGGCAAGTCTTTCAACAGAATGTACAACCTGCTGGGCCACATGCATCTCCACGCCGGCAGCAAGCCCTTCAAGTGTCCGTACTGCACCAGCAAGTTCAACCTGAAGGGGAACCTCAGCAGGCACATGAAGGTCAAGCACGGAATGGACGTCTCACCGGAAGGACAAGGTAGCGTGCCGCTCGTGATGTCACACGAGTTCTTTAACTGGTTTTTATCAGGTGAAGGTCCATTGTATGCAAGTGCTGCTCTTTAGTCCACAGTTCTCACAAGTGACCTCCTTGTTTGGCTTTGATGGTGACGGAACGTTCCATATCGTTGGACCCCGTCGTGCTCATTATCTTTATATCAGACATGCAAGAAGACTAAACTTATTATCTGATCAAAAGATTAATCACTGATGTAATTCTTCAGTGATTCTTTTTTTTATACAGGCAACAATAATACTAAAGGCTCTATTCAGTTTTATTTTGTTGTCCACATAAGGCAAAGTTTAATTCATAAATGTAATAGTTTTACAATTGCTGCAACATGCAGGAATGTTTCGATCAACGTCTTACGTTTGATGCAATCCTACATGACCGCACGACTTTCTGCTAAACGTGAGAGATTTCTGTTTCTCTTTTTTTCTCCTTTATGAACATCTCACTAGTTGGAGGTGGACAAAAAGAGTAATCTGATGACGGGTTGATGAATCTTTTGGTGCTGGGTCATTAATAATCAGACATGATCTATTCTCACACCCGCTGTTCCAATGAAGCCAGCGTTGAACTAAATTGATATGACAAAGGGATTATTGCTTTTTCTTTTTAATGATACATATCCAGCAGTAAAGAGGATGATTTAGGATTTGAGATAACAATTTTAACGGCTTTGACAAAAGTCAGTAATTAATAATTCCGTATGTTTTTAATTCGATGCAAGAGCCCAAAGCTTCTAACAGGACAGTAATATATGAGTTTTTTTACGCCGATGAACATCTTCACCGTGGTGCCACTGATCAAACCTTGTATAAGGGAAAACGATCGCTTCAGAAATTCACTTTATAATGTTTCTTTCTTTTTTCAGAAGTTCTTCCAGAAATGGACGGCCAGGGGGAGTATGAAGGACAGAACTTCGGCTTTACCTCACAAGACAATATGGACAATGGCGGCTCCCAGAACCTCACTAAACTCACGACGGCAAACATAGAGGACATGGAGGAGTATTACAATTTCGGGAAGGATACAAGCAGCTACACGACACCGTGAGCGCTGATCAACCGGAGGACACGCTTTGGGTTTTTCTTTTTTTTTTTTGAAGGCAGAAGGAAATTACGCAGTTGTTATCAAAGCTTTGGGGGACACCGGGAACGAGGATTTCATTTGGGTACGGCCTCCTTTCCAGAAGAGGCCGAACTGAAGGGCCTCTGACAGGAGGTCAGCAAGGAGACGCACTTCACAGGAGACGATGCGACTGTGACGGCAGAGGACGCTGGTCCGCAGCTCCTGGTTTCTGGGGATCACTACGCTGAGCGACTCAAAGACTCATGCTGGCGGACAGTGGAAGTTGTCTGTTGTGTGTACGTATCACTTATTTGAGGAAAAAAAACAAAAGAAAAGAAAAAAAGTTTCAGAGCCATCAGTTACATTCGATGTGATAGAAATCTGTTTACCATTTTGCCAGTTTTGTCATTCACAGCCAACGTATGACCTTTTATATTTTTGTCTGAAAGTGCCAGCTGGAAACATCCGCAACTAAGCTTCCTCGACGCCGGCTCTTTGCTCACTGAATATAGAACTTTTTGATACATAGTCACAACATATTCATAGGTTTGAATGCTCTTACTAAAAGGTTCCTTATTGTAGTCACCCATTCCTTCCCAGCCCTCAGTGTTGAACAGGTGGCCCCTTTTCCATGCGTGCATGCTTTCTGCACAGGACACTGTAGCTTTCGTCTTACCACCCAAAGCGGCTCCTGCGCCGCGTCAGCTGATGCCCGAATACGATGTGAGCACACGTCGCTGTGCAGGCGATTGGGTTCTGTAACAGACAGCGCCCTTTTTTGACTCACATGGTTTAGCTTAACATGGATAATCTCTCCCGTGTGGCGAATGCACGGCTTCAAACTACCGAGTGAACAACCTCAAGCCCTTTTTCATCAAGACCGGCAAAGACAGTGAACTCATTTTACTTAAGGAGAAAAGCGGTGGGAAATAAGACAATACGATTCTCCAAACCCCCTTAACGGCAATATTATTAAACACAAACAGATGTGCTTTCTTAGTAGTTTTTTTTTTGTTGTAAACTGCAGTTTCCTCAATGCGGATATTTCACGGTGTCATTGAATTGAATTGAAGAATGAGCAGATTATGAGAAGAATCAGCAGTATGCGTTTTCTCTTGTTTGTAGTTTCAGCACTCTTCAATTCGGGCCGGTTTTCACTTCACTTTCAATTCACTTCAGAAACGTATTTCCCCACTCAAACAAAACACAGCGGGTGTCAAATCCCGTCGGTAGATTGGAGATAAGAAAAAGCTTCTTGGGAGCTCTGGATTGCATTTTGTGTGGCTTGAATTGAAAGTGGACTGACACTAGTTCGGTTACTCATCATGTTGTTTTGGGGAAGACGCTCAGCTCCCCCTGTCCTGCCATGCAGGTCAGCCCTGATATGCACACTAAACCGGAGGGACACTCTACTAGTTCTTCTTTTCAGATGAGGAATATCAAACTGAGACCTCATGGAAGTTTACCATGAATTATTTAATAAAGGTTCTCTAGTTTAATGATGGAGACTTGTGTTTTTAATCTGTCTTTTTTTGTTTCTGGAGGGGATTATCCTCAGTCGGCTATTTTTAGCCGGACTGATGGTGCTAGAGATGTCGATTTGGAAATAAAACCAGTGACTAACAAGTGCCGGTGGAGGAAAATGAAGGGATTTGAACTACTTAGCAAGACAGCCAGTAGCAACATTGTGTAATAACATTCATATGAATGTGATCCCTTATCTCCATCTTGTGGAGACAAACGTTGCCAATACAATTTGAAGGGAGTATTGATTCCAGTGTGCAGGGAGCGTTATTGCCTTATATAGAATTTAGAATCAAGTACCGACCTGCTGAGCTTCAGTGGTCGACTACTGTAACTTATACCTGCAGTATTGGCGATTGCAAAAAAATAAAGCTGTTGTGTGAAGTGAGTTCTGCACTTTAATAACGATCCGCAGACGCCGGAATAGATTTTCAGATGTAAAGTTGAAACCACCGTTGCGTCCATTAAGGTGACACAATGAAGCCACACGACTGGGTGGCTGACCATGTCGACATCTGCTGGTGTTCTCCTGTAAACGCATTAGCCAAACCTTTTTAATCTGGCTCAGCGCTGACCACTGGTGACACAGATTCTTTCCATTTCCATTCTGACAGCTCAAAAACCGAAAAGTACTTTAATTAGCTGAAGCTAAAATTTTCTGTCACCTTTTACATTTAATTAAAACCCCTCAATCTGACTAACTAATCCAAGTGGTGAGTGTCATCATAGCACATGATGTTCGATGGTTGGGAAAATTCATCCAACCGCCCACATAATAATTGTGCGTTTTATCTGTTATTGGGTTAAACAGCACGGAAAGGTATTGCTGAGAAGAAGATATGAACAAAATGACTCGATAAACTGCAGGTTTTTCTCTCCATTCATTTTTTTTTATATATTTATGCTGATTATACAATAGAAAACAACAGTATTTAAACGTAACATAATGTTAACATCAATTAATAACGATTCAAACAGTATGACCTTAAACTGCACCGCATGGCTGAACATTTGGCATGAGCAGTGTGAGTGAACTATACAAACACAAAAATGTCACGTAAAGTTGTTTCCTTCAAAACATAATTCAAAGATTTATAGAAGCAAAAGGATAAAAAGCGTCGGAAATCTACAATCCACGTCGGCAAGTGTGTCCTCATATTACTTTTCATTTGTTCAGAAATTTGTCCAAGTTGGTCCTGATGGCGTCAAGGAAGTCCAACGTGTTCACATAATGTTCATCCAGCTTGCAGCTGCAGGACAAGTGCAGAGGTTTAATTTGAAATGAATTATAACATCTGTCTTTATGTTTAAACATTGGTAACGGTTGCAGACCACACACACACACACACACACACACACACACACTACACGCACTTAGTATTACGGAGGGACCTGATAATGGGAACTCACTTGGCCAAGCCGTGGATGCAGCCTGCAAGGTCCTTGGTCATCACGCCGTTTTCCACAGTTGTCACACAGACCTGTTCCAACGTCTGGCAGAACCTGGAGAGAACAAACGGCAGAGTGACACATTATCAGGCCGTGAAATGAGCTGCATGGGGATATTACATTACAACAACGCACTTTATCAAATCAGGATTTCCATCCAGTTTGCCTCTGTGCTCCAGTCCTCTGGTCCAAGCGAAGATGCTGGCGATGGGGTTGGTGCTGGTTGGTCGCCCCTTACACGGGCGAGGACAGAGTCAGGTTTAGGTACAAAAAACGCCAACGTGCCTTGTGTTCTTCTAAAGAACTTCCCACATAATCTGCATCAGTATAAACTATTAATGACCTTGATCACCTATGCAGAATATCACAAAATGACTTAACCTGTTAACACTCACCAGACAGAAATGCTGTTAATTTTGTTTCAACAAGCATGTTGACTCAATGTTCACTGATTTTTTTTAACAAAGAATTAAAATATATTCATGCCCACTTTCACACTTCACCCAACTGAGTGAAATAACAACGACTCAAATCAACAGCAATTGAATGCTGATAATAAAAAAAAGAATCTCCACTTTGATTAGAACCTTAAACCTTATACACAGTCCCAGCCTGGCGTGGCCCCGGCGGTTCTCACCCTCTGGTGTTCGCGGTAGTGCCGGGTCACTGTGCCGTGGGCAGCCTCAGCCTCGATGGTCTTTCCGTCAGGGCACACTAGCACTGATGTCATGAGACCTAGAGAACCAAAACCTGGACACAACCCAAGACAAAGCGTGCGTCACGAACCTTCAGGCCGTGGCCTTCGCTGAGCAATGAAACAACTCTCATCCAAAGGGAAGGCGCGCTGACCCTGAGCCAGAATGTCCGACTGCACATCTCCGTCGTAATTCTTGCAGGCCCAAACAAACCCTCCGGAAGACTTGAGGACCTGGGCCACCATGTCGTCAATGAGACGGTGCTCGTACCAGATCTTCAGCTTGTCAAACTCTGGCTTGTACTCCCTGAAAAAGATGGAATAATCCTCAGGTCTCCGTGTCAGAGGGACACTCGTGGACCGTGACACATGAAAATCTGCGACACCACATGACAAGGGCAACGTCATAGAACAACCCAAAATGAGGTCGGAAATCTTACCTCTCGTAGATGTCCTGGAAGATGTCTTTGAAGCGCCCGTCGTAGGCCTTGAGGATGGTGTTTTTGGTGCTCATGTACAGAGGCCATCTTTTCTGGATGGCATACTGGAAGCAGCTGTGAGCAAATCCAGTGATGGACTGGCAAAACAAAAATGAATAATATCAAAACATATAGATTTGAAACATATAGAAAATCCGATTTTTTTTCCGAAAATACTCATTAATTAGTTTATTCTATTTGAACATAAGAGCAAGCCCTCCCTTACCTCATCAGTGTTGTACATTCCCATCCCACAGCCCCCAGCTGGAAAATCATACACCTCCCACTCCTTCTGCGCGCTTCCATCGGCTGGGGCAAACACCATCTTGAACTTGCCAGGCTGGTCGACAACAAAGTCTGTGGCCCTGTACTGTGAGATTAACCGTCAAATGGGCCATTTCTTAGCATCTTTAGCAAAGAGCCGAACGCACATTTGCACGTCTTACCTGGTCGCCAAAAGCGTGCCTGCCGATTGTTATGCCTTGTGTCCATCCGGGAACCAGGCGAGGGATGTTCTTACAGAGGATCGGCTCGCGGAAAACGGTGCCACCTAAGATGTTCCTAATGGTTCCGTTGGGACTTTTCCACATCTTCTTAAGCTTAAACTCTGGTAAAAAAAAACAGTTTTTACCATTTGAAGACCCAATTGAATAATCCATTTAAGAACTCCTACAGAACCAATAACAACAATTAGTAGAGACTGGTAGGAACCAACACAATGCCGAAAGAACTCACCCTCGACTCTGTCCTCGTCCGGGGTGATGGTGGCACACTTCACAGCCACATTGTATTTCTTAGTTGCCACGGCGGAGTCGATGGTGACCTGGTCGTCCGTTTGGTCCCGGTAGGGCAGACCCAGGTCAAAGTACTTCAGCTCAACGTCCACATGTGGCAGGATGAGCTGCACGCGAAGAGATGCAGATGTTTTGTTTGGATAAGGACAACAGCACTGAAGTGGAACCACTGAAAAAAATGTTTCTCCCTTTCTGACGATTAAAACCCATTGAAGCCATTTGAATTGGCTCTCAAGCGAAGAACACCAACATGTTCTTCAAACAGTCCAAATCATTTGATTTACCTTCTCTTTGATGAACTCCCATATGATGCGAGTCATCTCATCGCCGTCCATCTCCACCACTGGCCGGGCCGCCTTGATGCGCCCTGTGGCATCTGAAAAGTTCAGCTATTTATGTTTTATCAAGTTACAAAGAAACCTTTCAACTATCGTTTTTTATCTTTGTTTTTTGTGTTTAAACCAACAAAAACAGTCAGGGAATCAACATACACATTTGGTCTAAGTAATCCTAATAATTTCTTGGAACGTCGACCCTGAATAAACACATTAAAATCCTATGTTCCTCTCAGTCGAAACTGCTGCTTGGTTGTTTAACTTTCATTTAGCAGGACTTTTGCAATTTTGGAAGGAACCTTTAACTCACATGCGAATGGAAAGCTCCATTTGAGAATATCGCCAACGTTTCCTGCAGTCTGCTGACCTGTGACACTGTCTGATCACCTGCCAGCAAACACACCTGCTTTTGGTTTTATGTCCCTTTTTATGACTTCATGCTATAGTTATGCAGTTACTAAACAACCTGCACGGCATTGTGATCTGGAGATTATACGACTGCTTTGACAGCAGCTTTTACCTGGCAAGCCTTTCAACTCCCACGCAGAAATACAAATAGGCTTCATAAAACTACTTTGTGTTTGCAGTGCACAGTTTATGCTGAACACATCAAAGGTCACCTGGGAGACTTTTACAACTAACGACTTAATCTCCCATTCACCACGATACAGCTCTCATTGTTTCGTTTTAACTGTCTGTCCTGCCTTGAGTTTGGCATTTCTTTGTCTGTTTTTTGGGGATCTTACGTAACAGAGACGGCACATGGTCGATCAGCCAGATACCGGTGTCCATTAGTGCTCGTCATACAAAACTGTCCCTCTCTGGGAAAAAAAAGCACGAATGAGTGTGAATTTGAATCGACGGCTGACTCACGGTTCCTCTGTTGCTGTCGACGGAAGCCGACGGCGGCCGGTGAGAGCACAGCGGGGGGCCGGCACCGTGCGGCGGCGGCTGCTGACGTCAGAGCTCTGAGGTAACCCGACATGGTGACAAGTCCGCTGGAACACAATAGTGTGTGAAGCCCGCTGGCTGTCCGGCCCCGGGACGCAGGTGTTAACGCATAACACACACGTCGGCTTGGAAAGGGCCCGCTTCGCCCTGATTGGCCGGCCGAAGCGGCTCCGGGCCAATCAGAAGGAAGTACGCGCCTTGGATGAGCCGCCGGTCGATTTTATTTGGGGTTCGAGTTCGCTTTGATTCTTCTGCCTCTTGTCTTCGGCCTGACGGCAGCTGGGGAAAGTGGACCGTGGGAGTTGGGTCTTTGCTCACATGGTCGGTGGAGGAATAAGAAGCGTACTTTAATATTTGACTATAACTAGCAATGCCACAGCGTAGACATACTTAAAAAGTGAAAGTGAAAGCATTCCAAAGGTTTCTCTAATAAAGTAGTCTACTAGAGAATCTACTTAAAATACCAATACGGTAGGCATAATATTGCTAGCCAATAATTTGAATTACCATCCTGAGATCCCATCTTGAGATTAATCATTTTATCTTAATATCTGATAATACTTTGATTATTATTCCTTCACAAAGTAATTAGGATCTAATAATATTAGGTGTGAAATAAACTAGAAAGAGAATTAATTGTGGCACTTTGTACATCACAATGAAATTTGGGGACTGCATGTAACACAGCCTATTCGATGATGCAGCAGGGAAGATACTATCTTGGGACAAATCTTTGCACATCAGTTTTTAATTCGTCTTTACCAAAAACAGCTTTCTTCCCAATTATATTAAGTCTGCCGACTCGTTTCCCAGATTAAGAGACAGATAAACCAGAAGGACAGCAAACATTTTTTTTTGTTGAAGAAAAGCCACAATAAGTGGGTCAGTATTCATTAAACATCTCTTTATAAAACATGGATTTATAAAGCACAAGAGTGAAAAATGAGAATCCATTCAATCAGCAACAGGTTTGTACGTAACAGACCAATTAACAAAAAAACGTAAACTTTTCATTTGGTAGGAAATTAAACTAAGATTTCTTGGCACTTTTTATGCGACACAATGAGGGAGACAGAGCTCTTACATTTTATATTTTTTCACACATAAATTAAACATAAAAAAGTAAACATACATTCAGCAACAACCACAACTGCCATAACATCTTGTGTAATTACCAAGCAACCAATATAACCCAACTCTGTCCTAATTACTAACAGACATATCCAACTAAACCTGCTCTGTGTTGCACAAAAAAAACATAATAAATAATGTGTGCAAGGTGTCAATCTCAATTTCAAAAGAAGCATAATGGTTGTTTTTTTTCCGAAACAGCTTCGTAAGAACAAATCAGGATACATGAAGGGAACCCACAAGTTTGTATGAAACTAGGTGGGGAAGAAAAATATATATACATTTTTTTAAAGGTCTTCCCAAACTATCCCTTTCAACAAATAGGTCTGCTGAAAATACGGAAAGCCGCGTGCTAATCTCCAGGCGCACTAATGTGTTCACATTGACGAGCTTCCGCCCGTCTCTCTGACGGCACATCAAGAAAACAAACACTAAGTAGCGGCGGCCACGGAGCCCTTCTTCTCGCTGAAGAAGCTCCTGAGCATCATGACTTGACCGACACCGATGACAAACAGCAGAACGGTTTCTCCGATGGACCAGTAGGTGACCCGCTGGTGGAGGTGCTCGGCGCCCGTGCGGTCGTGGGCCTCTCTCAGCCTGTACCACGTCTGTGAGTCGGCCACCACCTTCAGCACCTCGTGAATGGAGACGCAAGACGACTCCATCTGGAAGTAGAAAGGTCAGCACGGATGAACGAAGAGACCTAGGGCCACGAAGACAGGAGGGCGGGGGAGGGGGGCTGCACTAGTTATGAAAATGTTGTTTGAGTCCAGTTTGTGTAATCAAATTGAAAGTTAACAGACCTGAGTGTTTCAGGTATTATGGAGAACACGCTTAAGTATTTGCAAATATGATTTAGCCGTGGCGAATTTGCACTGCACGGCAATACTTGTCATCTTCCACGTTAATATTTGCACTCTTCCAACTTTGCATTAGTAATGCAACACAATGTCCCTGAGGATGAATTGTCTTTTTACTGAAGTTAAGGCAGCTCTGGCTCCACCTGCTGGACGTTACAACCACCTACACCTCCTAACAGCAAAGGGTCAAGCACAGCCTAAACAGCTAATCAGTTAGAGAGAAAACAACCCCTGAGTGTCTCTTTAACCTGGCTCTTACTCTAAACGTGGATGTTCAGATTGTAGCTTTCTTCTTCTCTGTATGTGTTCTGTGTGCTCGCCTACCAGGAAGTAGTTGCTGTAAGTAAGTCATTAAAATCAGAAACTAAAACTCTCCAATATGATCAGCAAGCAGCAGGAATTATATGTATTTAAATTCTGCCTGAAAAGGCGAGTTGCGTGGTTTTGTCTGTGCACTTTAACCACACACACACACACACACACACACACACACACACACACACACACACACACACACACACACACACACACACACACACACACACACACACACACAGGAATCAACCCAAATGTTTCCCCTGCAGCAGACCCACCTGAGTCAGCGGTGATGTTCCGACCATGGTCTCCACCAGAGGCTTCTCATCTCCATGGCGGAAGTCCAGGTAGACCGTTTTGTGCGTGTAGGTGGAGAACTCGTTTCCGAAGCAGACCTTGTAGACTCCCGACATGGTGGCGGTGTGAGAGAAGCTGTCATACTGCTTCTTCTTCTCATTGTACAACAGATTGTTTTGAGGGCCGGTCACGAAGCAGTCCACGTCATAGTTGCCTCCCGCAATGACCTAAAAGAAAAGGACAAAACACAGATTAAAGACCGATGAGAGGTTTAGGTGTGTGATAAAATCGAGGTGGCGTTAACGTGAATGAGCTTGCCTGAACTGAAGCATTTGGAATAAGAACTAGAGCGATGGACAAAACAAATGACAAGCTTAACATGTGTAGGCTATACGTCTCATTCAGTATCTTGTCGACGTTAGGAAGGGACGAGGCGTTTCAGTGTAACTTACTTGGAAGTCAATTTCAAACTTCACGTCTTTCTCAATGTCCTCGAAAAAACATTGCTTTTCGTTGTCGGAGAGCTCGAAGGTGAGCTCGGTCCCAAACGCCACAAACACGTGCAGCAGCAGGCAGATCCATCCCAGAAACAGCATCGTGAGAGCAGAGAAAATAGGTGTGTAATAGATGTGTAGCGGCCGGTGTATATGTGATATATTAGTAGTCGTAGCTCTGACGTGGCACGAGTACGAAGAACTTCCGGGTCAAGTTATTTTTTTTTTTAGGTCAAGTAAATTTGAAAGGCCCGGTGTTTTCAAATCTAAAATGTTGTCAAAAAGACACACGGTGATACTAAACGTGAGAACATTTATTTTTAAACTAGTTAAGGCCCCGAAACGCCACATTTCTATGTCGCATGTACACTGCGCTCGGTGCTGTTTATCTGATCTAATCAGAGCACCAACTGTCATGAAGTTCACTTTTCAAAATAAGTGTCAGTTTGTTTTAGCAAGGCAGCACACTCATTATTTAAAAACATATATTTCTCAATCTGAAAACGTGAACACTACGGAGGAAGTTTTGCTTCCTTACAACCTATTTTATCTTTATTGTGAACAGAGCCCGAGAAGCAGCAGCTTATGTTTCAAACAGTTGCCAAGACAACTGAAGTAAACAGCGAACCAGAGTCTTATTGCGAAAATCCCAACGGGGAAGACCACGCTCCCACTTCCGGACAGATAGTTTTCTTAAGTAAGCAATGTGATCGTATCAGATGTAGTTCCATCTGAGGACGACCGCGTTGTTTTGCTAAACCCGACCATTTTACCATCAATTAGTGATATTATATATACTAAAACTTTGAATTATTTAAGTTGTTTATTTTCTAAGCTAAAGCTAAAATATGCAAAACTACGCAGAGACAATCAGGCACTTTGCAGAGACGCACGCGACTATTCTCACTGCTACTTTTGTTGCAGGTAAATACATTTTTTTATCATAACTAATATTGTATATGCTGTAAGTTTTCTTAAATGTCGGAACGAGGGCAAGCGATCGAAACTAGCTGCTGAAAATAATCACATAACCCATCATTCAGGCAGAAGAACCAGTTTATTCCATCCTGACAGAGGCACTATATGTATAAAAAGTATATAGCTCCTAGAAACAGCTTAGTGAGCTACTTCACAAACATTAAGACAATTTATAGTATTACTCTCTTGGATGTCAAGCTTTAACTTAAATAACAGAGCAGGAGTTGAATATATTTATTCTCTCCAGAGATTATAATAAATAAAGTGAAAATGTGTTTTCCTGTCAGGGGCAGGCATAATGGCCTTGCGCAAGTGGCTGGCTGGGGGAGTGTGCTGGAGCAAGGTCAGACTGGACGGGAAAACCGTGCTGATCACGGGGGCCAACACTGGCATTGGGAAGGAGACGGCCCTGGATATGGCCAAGCGAGGTAACACCTTCACCCCCTATGAAATGTTCGCAGTTGTTGTTTTTTGTCGTTTTGTGCTTGTCACTGTCTTTAGACAAAATACATTTCCTGCTACCTCGACGACTAATTCATCGCTACTCCCACTATTCCTGTTTAAACACACTGACACTCCTCCGTATTGTGTCAAGGAGCCAGAGTGATCCTGGCCTGCAGAGACATGACCAGAGCCCGCATTGCAGCTGACGAGATCCGACAGCGGAGTGGAAACGGCAACGTGGTGGTGAAGAAGCTGGACCTCGCCTCACTGCAGTCTGTCAGAGACCTGGCCAAAGATGTCCAGGCGAATGAAGATCGTTTGGACATCCTCATCAACAATGCAGGTATTTTGAATTCACTGTATGTAGAGTAATACAATACTAACGCATAGAGAGGGGGCAGAATAAGTGCTCTTAACAACCTTTTATTCAAACCAAGTGCATCCCATAAGGTGGACAAAATATGTCTTCAGTTTGGCTTCAACCGACATATGAATTTTTACGTTTATCTGTTGTCTTTTAGGTATTATGATGTGTCCTAAGTGGAAGACGGAGGATGGCTTTGAAATGCAGTTTGGTGTCAACCACTTGGGACATTTTCTCCTCACCAACTGCCTTCTTGACCTGCTGAAGAAGTCAACTCCAAGTCGCATTGTCATCGTCTCCAGCCTGGCACACGAGAAAGGTACGGACGAAGCTTTTTGTTCATGAAATCTACTACATAGTGACAATTGTATATATGGCATTTTGCTCCACATGGAATATTACATTTTGGTAAGTAAAAAAACAGAAATAACTTGCATGCCAGTCATTTCTGGTTAAGGACTACAGCGGACTGTTTCTTACAGGCAGCATACACTTTGATGACATCAACCTTGATAAAGACTACAGTCGCCATGACAGCTACAGGCAAAGCAAGCTGGCCAATGTGCTCTTCTGCAGAGAACTGGCCTCCAGACTGCAGGGTAGGGTCCAATGCATGTTGCGTCTCATTAATACCCTTTTGTTCCAAAATATGTGATGAAAGTCATCATTATTGCTCGGATATAGGATTAAGTTGATGGGGGGGTGAAATCACCTGACCACATCTCAGTTTTTTATTTTCCTAAATTAAGTCTGACGTATTCATGTCAGTTATTTTTGTTCCATTTTGTTTCTTTCTCTTTTCATTAATGGTGTCCTTGCGGTGTTTTATGCACTGACTGGTCTTCTCTCTCTCATTAGACACCGGTGTGACAGTGTACAGTCTTCACCCTGGTGTCATCCGCACCGAGTTAGGCCGCCACTTGCTCCCTACTTTAGCTCTGTGGCAGAGGGTGATTCTCAAGCCTTTCCTCTTCCTGATCAAAAGTCCCTCTGCTGGAGCCCAGACCAGCATCTACTGCGCCGTGGACGAGAGCCAGGCAAACTCCAGTGGCCTCTACTACAGGCAAGCGCATGACCGTTCCTCCACCAGTTGAACAATTGCAGATAATGCCAACTAAACCATAATTCATGGCTATTAGCGAGTGTGGTCGATCACTTTATAATATGAGACTCTCATTGATCTCCACTCCCTATTTCATCTCCCCATGCAGTGACTGCGCGCCCAAAAAGCCGGCACCACAGGCCCTGGATGATGCTGCAGCCAAGAAGCTGTGGGACATCAGTGCTTCCATGGTCGGCCTAGCTTAAACAACCTGCTCCTTCTGTTAAACTGTGTTTTTATCATATAATAGGAAGGGGCATTGCATTAATCATGAACCATGAACCAATCATTTGGGTCTGAAAGATTTGCTACCAAAGTTTTGCACTATTTAATCTCAAACTCCATTGAGTTGTGTGAATATTGAAACGTAAACCTTTTGCTTCATCTTTATATCATGCATTATTTCTCCTAGCTTATATCTGTGTTATATGCTGCTATGTCTCGATCAAAAAGAGGCAATGCTCACTTTTGAATCGACCACCCTGGCTCCTTTTAATAACAAGGCCGATTGTTTGATTTCTTCCTCCTGAAGAGCAGGCCAGCACCTTGCACGGCAGCTCCACTACCAGCAGTGTGTGGCTGGGTGGCCAATGTTAAAGGGCTTTGTCCAGTCAAGTATAGAGGCGTTATATAAATGAGCAGTTGCTTTTTGAACATTTTAATTTCATTCATTCGGAATACTAAAATGTCTACTTTCCCGAAGGAATTTTAAGACTTCAAACTGCTTGTACGTCAACATACAATACGATCATCGTATAGTACTTTTTATCATCAAATTTATTGCATCATTAAAAAATCACGTTAAGCAGTTTTCTTGAGAATTACAGGGAAAGCTAGAAGACAGCCTATTTGCGTACAGTTTGAAGGGTATTATAACCGTACTATATCCGTATCGTTGAAGTGCTGCATGAAGGCTCCGAGGCAAAAAGATTGTTGCCCTCCAGAAGGGAGAGGATCCTCCACCAGGTTGAGAGGGAGTGGACACCTCGGAGGACTGCTGTTAGGAAGCAGCCAGTTGATCCAGAGGACTCGTCAGCTTACGGAGTGACCTGCTGTGTGTGTGTGTGTGTGTGTGTGTGTGTGTGTGTGTGTGTGTGTGTGTGTATGTGTGTGTGTGTGTGTGTGTGTGTGTGTGTGTGCGCGTGTGTGTGTGTGCGTTCGGAAGCCGTTTGTCGTGTCAAGGTTTGTTGCTTTCATTGTTTTGATGTGAAAATTGAACTGTTAGCATTTCTTATCCAAATAAAGTCAAGAAAGTGTACAACTGGGAACCATCAGCAGTGTGATAACTTTTTGCAATGAAGATTATTACTTTTCTCTGTTGTTCAATAGCGGTTGCAAAAACGTACATTCTAAAGTATGTTTAAGGCAGAATGATGGCGAAAAGAGTGAATGCAGTTGTTTCAGGAGTTTGAAAGAAAAATACATTTTTGATCTCTGATAGATTTTTATAATAAAGTAACAAGGTTTTTCCTGAACATCTCAGCGGTGACGCTGACATTTGTAGGTGTGGCAATGGTACCAGAATGTTGCTATGCATCATAAAGTACTTCGCCTGTTGCATCATCATGATTAAGTCATGCTGTATCATGTCAGGGTCTCAAAATGAACTTTTACCTAGCTGGTTTCTATATGTAATATCAGGATAACTGATTTTCTGCTTCTTAACCCCCTGGACACATGAACTGTGCGTGCACAATACCGGTATTTCATTTTTACGGATCATACTGATTATGTCAAAACACTTTCATATACGTTTTTAAAGAAGAACACAGTCTTCAGTAATGCCGCACCTGGCAAAGATGATTGCTTTCCCTCATATTTTCGGGGGAAACTTGGCCTTGAACCAGATGTGCTCGTAGCTGCCTGAGGGGAATCCATGTTGATATTTCGCTGCCTCTCATTTTACCGGAGAGGAAAAGGTTTTACTGCTTCCAGTCCATGGATGTAAAGCTCAACCCAATGTACCCATCACTAAATGATCTAAAAAGGACAAAATCATTGCATTATTTACAAATCATAAGATGACAATGCAGCAGAAATGTTATTGTTAGTCACTCACAAAGTCACATACATCCGTAATTTTCTTTACAATATATGCAATTCCCTCACAAAATGAATTAGTAGCAAAAGCAAACAACCGAAGCACGAAAACTAATAAAAGCGGTCGACAGGATTAACAAATATAAATTGAGTGACAGAATTACCGAAGGCTTTCTGTCTCAGATGCTGTGTCTGCAGTGTCTGTAGGTAATGTCATGCACATGCCCTTATCAGTTCTCCGTCCAACGGAAACATAATCTATAGCTGGGCTGGAAAAGTGATAAGGAGATGTGGGCGACCAAAGTGCCACAACAATTCTAACACTCTTTAGCAAATTGTGATGATCCAATTTCTCGGGGGCCAAAGTCCCGAAAGGTTTAAAAAAGTCCCCGATCGTGGACGGCGTGAAACTCCCGTCCGTTTTCCCTCGAGGTCCCGGTCGCAGCAGACGAGATCTGTTTTTCTTTCTTCTATCGTTCGCTGGCAGGAGAGGAATACCTGTCTCTTTTTCGACCATCCCTGCCAGCTGAAGCCGCTCGCATCCTCACGCGGCGAGGGACCAGTGGGCTTCCCGCGGCTGTGGCCCTTCACTCTTTGACTGCTGACGAACGTTTGAGACACACCCCATTGATGAGTTTTATTTCACTGCCGCCCCGCCTGGCTCGCAGGGATTTCTCTGCTGCCATTGGTTCACGCTCAGAACCCTCCATACCTGCCCCCCGGCTCTGGTGGACTGGAGCCAAATAGTTCTTTCAGCTGCCAATCACGCGGAGATCAGCCAGTGGGATGAGGGAGGCTGGGCTTGGCGGGTGTGTTGCCCACAGGTGTGGCTGAGAAGCACATTCCAATATGTACACATACCCGTCAGCTCCTCGGGTATTCAGCTGTCCCTAGACGGCCCTCGTTCTCCCCTCTCCCCCTCGTGGGGGCCCGTGCAGAGGGAGAAGGAAATGCCTCCTGTTTTCGGTTGCACAAGCGAGCGATTACCCACTCATGCCGTGTGTATCTCCATTTCTTTCTCAAAGCACTTCATTTTAAGTTATGATGTTTCATTCTGGAGCAAACCCGTTGTTTTACTACATCATTGCTCGTTCCATGTATGTCACCGATGATGACGTCATTGTAGAGGTAAATGAAAGCCTCCCTTTGTGCCTGAAGGCTGTTTGGAGTGTAAACTCATGCGAGTCATTATAAGCAACCCGTGAACTATGTGAGTAGTAGTAAATAAAGGCAGCACTGTGTTTTTACATATTGTCGTCCAGGAACCAACGTAGTCAGATCTCATTTCACGATACACCCTGAAATGTGGAGTCAGTTAACACACAGGTGCAGGCAGTGGCATGTGCCCCCCCCAGCAGAGAACATCCGATCATCTGTGTCTGTTTTTCTCCCTCCGGAGATCGTAAAGTCTTAACGAGAACGTGTGTGACGAGGCGGGTTGCGTTGTTTGCTCCCTCTGGTATGCAGGCCTCCGACTCCTTCTCCTTTCAACGACATTTTCCCAACGTCTGTCCTCATTTCTCTTTCTCTCCCCGTCACTTTCTTCCCCTATCTTCCCTTTTCTTCCCCATTCTTCCCCGTGTATGCCTCACTTTCCCAGTGTCTCTCTTTCGGAGTACAGAGACAAACAGGGTACGCCTCGGGCAGGTGTGGGAAATGCAGCTTCGCAGCATTCACAGGCGTAAAGCAGAGCAAGGCGTAGCAGGGCAGTGCAGCCCACGCCGTGATTACCTTTTGGACGAGTCCGTGCACGTGTTGAGCCGAATCACAGCAACCGCGGTGACTGAGCTCCTCCGTGTCGCAGTCACAGTCGCTGTAGCTCGCATCAGATGCTAAACTCAGAAACAGGCCCGTGACCCATTTTGGGCCTTCGGACAATTAGAAGCTGGTACATCATGAGTGGCCGATGATGATATAAGATATTTACTTTTCAGAATTGTTGTTTGGGAACAAAGCACCCTAAATGCAGAAATGATTTCCATTTGAACAGCTTAGGTTGTGTGCAGACTGATGTTCTTGTTTGATCCACTGATGTAGATTGCTTTGCTTGCATATGCCATGTGTTCCGTTGGTGGTTTACTAAGAACCAGAGCAGTTTTGGTTGGTTGTTTGCTTTTTTTGGTTTGCTGGATGGTTGATACACTGAAATTGTTTGCATAAGTGAATACATTTGAAAAATAAAAGCAATAACTGAGAGAAGAGGTGAAGCGTAGTCAAATTGAACTATGAAGGATCAGTATGAGGAGATTTTGGTACTGAAATGGTATTGGGTAAATTAGAAGCTATAATACCATGAAATGTGTTTAAGTTCAACAACGATAGAAACAAAGTAGGTAACCGACTATATTTTGAAATTAGATGTACGGACACAAGCATTGTAATTCCATCCACTTCTACAGATTGTAAATTTAAGTAATGCTTAATTGTCAATTATCGGAGAAGTGTTCAACTCCAATGTGATATTTAAGTCACTTTAGAGTCCTAGTTCATAAAGTTTTTTATATTCTCAACTGCCTTTATCATTTAAGATGCATCTTAACCTCATTGTACATTTAGATTCCATTCAAAATGTGTACTTAACATTGAACCGTCACTACCTTTGTAAAAAAGATGGTGGTAAAAGAGGGAGATGGCGGATCGGGATCAGGACCAGTGGTGTCCATAAGGGTTCCAGGCCCCGTTGCTGGGAGAAGGATTTTCAGAGCATTGTGAGAGGAGTTCAGGGCCCGAGGCTACATTCTGTCACCGGGGATGAAGAGATTGTTGAATGAGCACAAAGCCAACAGAAGAGGTGGTGAGTCAGCAGTCCTCCTGGTTTAGCACACGCTGCGCTGCTCCGACCCCTTCGACACGCGGTTCCCATCAGCTCCTCACGCCAGGAGTCACGAATACCACCTTCCTATTCAATGAGGCTAATTAAATATTCTCACTGCTTCAGAGAAATTTAAAAGATCAGCAGTACAAAATGTAAGATGGATGGACGCCGGTCACTTCATTGAACAGACCCTATAAGTCCCTTATAACATTAGAATTATATATTCTAAGTTATAACACTTAATAAGAATAAAACACATACTTTAAATTGTAATTCTGGATTCAAAGATTTGACTCTATTGGCATCGATGGAAGAAAATCAGGAACAAATCAGACTTGTGAGAACTTGTGTTACCTCTATGTTATCGAGGGATAGTGTTTTTGTCCTTGAACAGCTTAAACGTCTTTTCGCGTATTTTTTAAATATTTAAATAAAAGTATTATTTAGTTTAGTTTCTGAGTTTTACAATGCTTGAGAATCTCTTAGTTGGACTTACCTGAATGTAAAGTTGTTTAATCTTTACTTTAAACTTGTGCCCCCCAGCAGGAACATACAGCCCTCTTCCGCATGGTTTGGCATTCTGCTGTTGATGTTTTGTGATGTCTTTGCATGCCATCCGGAGAGGAAGGGCCGCAGCCCTTTAGCACAGAGAGTTTGAGTTCCTCTCGTCCGTGTGAAAGTCTGGCGCTAACCAAACAGGCGCCTGCCTCCCTTTGTCCAGTTCCGGAGTTTCGTGGGGGAATCGGACTCCGGGGGCCACTCATGCGGACCTGAGGAGATCTGCTAAAACACCTTCTGTCCCTCACCGGGATTAGTGCGGACGCATTCCTGGGTCCTCTGCCCCTGCGGCGCCCACCGGCTCAGCTTCAGGCTGCTCACACGCATGTGTGTCCCATGCGTGTGCATTCACAAACATACGTGACACGTGCATTCAAAGACAATCGCTTGTAATTCTACCGGCCACATTGTGAAAGGCCATAGAGGTACGTTGCAATAATGACGAAAAAAATCACTTGTTGATGAAGTATTTACATTAACTGATGTTAAAACGTATTGAACGTGAGTAAAGCCCAATGCAGAGCACTTAACTGCAGTCTTACAACGTATACTGTAAATATTCACATCATGTTGTTTTCATCAGCTTCAAGGCTCTGCCGTTAAATGTCATCCACTCATCACACGCGATGTTAGGTTGGGCCAGGCAGCGAGGGAAGAACCCCCCGGCGGGTCCAATCCTCCCCTGGATGGGCCGCAGTGGAATGTCCCTGCGAGCTTCCTCCTGCATTGCTTAAGGTTTTACATAGTCACATGCCACTGTTGGGAACGCTCAAGCTGACAAAATTAACAATCAGTTATGTGTAAAACGGGTCCATCCAGCTAACATCGCATGCTGGCTGTTCCAGGACCAATTAAAACTGAACAGAACAGATGTGATTAAGTCAGGAGCAGTCTGACCTGCTCACGCACGCTGTCAGCGACTCCTGCACTTTCCTACTGAAGCAAGTCAGCAAATTATACTTTTCCTAAATATTTGATTCATTTAGGCTCATTGTGTCAAGAGTGTATACACAAACCATTTAGGACCCAGAGATAAACACTTCTGTGCCAAAATGAAACTGCGACAGAAAACGTATAATCATTTTTGCAACGAAATGATACACACATTCACACAAAACGCTGCAGCCTTCACTACTTCAGATGAGCTTCTGTGTAAGATTGTTCCAATGAAGTAAATTTTCTCACATTTCATAGAAAAAATATGTATACACAAAGCTTGTTTGTGTGTGTTTTTATAACAACAAGAAACCCAAAGGAGATTTGAATGTTATGAACCAATACAATATGTTCCTGTAACCGTAAACAAATGCTAAACCAATAACTGACACGGCCAGGCGTGCTGGATAGTTTTGGTCCACACTCATACAGCTGTTGTCTCCGTCAATGAAAAACGGGACAGTGCAGCCAAACTTCCAATGCTCCACAAACTAAAAAAATAAGAGAGGCTCAAGCAGCAAATATCCATATCCTGTCAAAGCCTTATGAGGCAGAGACAGAGTCTGATTGTGTCGACTGTACAAGTTTGATGAAAAACTACCCAGAGACCCGGGTAACAATTTTAATATAGGCCTAATTGTTATATTGTCGTGTTATTTTGCCACTTGAATCACCTTCGAGTGTGTGATGCCTTCTAGTGGGCAAAAGTGTAAATTCACACAGCAAGATTTGGCTTTTCAGTTAATATATAAAAAAGTAAAGAATCACTACAGGTAATAAAAGTTGTTAAAATTACACCAACTAATTAGCAGAAGTGGGTCACAGTCTGTAAGACAATCGGACGCAGGACATTTTTTGACAACGTCATGGCCAGCAATGGCCTCAAAAGTGTTTTTGTGTTCAAGAGCCTTAAAAAGGTCCCAATCTTCATTTGTGCACGTTACTGGGATATGGAGTCTGGGTGGATGATGGGTGAACCACCCCCTCAACACATTCAGTCAGCCCTGATGTTTTATTATCGGATGATCTGTGTGCAGTTGCACAAAGTACAAATATTTTACTAATTGAATAAGTGTGTTCGCTTATTGTGAAGTAATGGGTTTGTTCAGTGCAAAAAATAGAGGTTCCTTCACACCCACAGTTTCAATTACGCAAACACACGTAAGCTGGGATTGTGGTTCAACACAGTTGGTGCTGATTTTGTGATCCATGTAACGTTTCCGGTAACATAATGTGTTTTTTGTGACTTGAACCAGTGGAGTTTATCAGCTGAAAGCTTGTAATTCTACGGTTGAGTCACGACTGATACTTGCGTTTCTTATCACTTCCAGAACATCCTCGCTCCATTTTGACCGGCTAAACAGCACTCAGTTGCCATGGACACACATCATGTGGGATTTGAAATAATGTGTCCTTAAAACCAACTTACAGCCCTCTGTTTGTCTGTGTGTGTGTTGTACCTGTGTGGAAGATGCCCCACAGAGGCGTGTCAGTGCTTCTCAAAGCGTGTGCACCCGTGTGACTCATAGCTGGATAACATGTGTTACCCACAGGTGGGCAACGCTTCGGATGTACTGTATACTGTGTGTTTATATTCATTCAATCTTGCGATTAAAATCTTTTTTTTCAAGAGAGAGCTGGCCGAGAGCTCATGATTATAATGAGAGATATAAAATAAAGCCCTACAAAATAAGACAATTACAAGTGGTGACAGACAAAGGACAACAGATGCAGATTGCGATTAAGAACAGCAAATGCATTCTCTAGAATGAACAATTTTTTTTTTTTATCATCAATGTAAAAAAAACTGATTTCAATAGCAATAATAAACCACTGTGGAGCTTCCAGTGCCGCCGCTGCCACCGTTTGCTGTTGTTGTGC
Organism: Gasterosteus aculeatus; assembly: GCF_964276395.1. Taxonomy (NCBI): domain Eukaryota; kingdom Metazoa; phylum Chordata; class Actinopteri; order Perciformes; family Gasterosteidae; genus Gasterosteus; species Gasterosteus aculeatus. Next base: position 16,917,518 of record NC_135700.1, on the reverse strand, counting down.
TGCGCTGCACCCCTGCTGTTCGCTGAAGGGTGAAATGGGATCATGGAGGGCTGCCAGCACACATCAGGACCTGGCAGTTGAAACGGCAGAGCCAGCAAACTGGGATCTGACGCGTCTCTTGCTGTCACTGGCAGCCCACCGACACTAGAGGGCAAGCACTGCATCTGCTTTGATAGTGGAAGGAACAAACGGGGAAAAATCCACCGTTTTCACTTCTCAAAGCGTTTTAAGTCCACAGTCTACAAGTCAGACAGGTTGTCCAGTAGCAGCCCAACATGTGCTCTTTGAATCTCGCACAACAATGTTGTTCAATGGGTCCCCCTGTGTCCTCCAGTTTCAAGAGGTTAAGTTAGTTTCTTAACCTCACCATTTGTACCCTCAACTGTGCAATAGGTAAGTATCCAAAATGACCAAAATATGGCTTTGAACAGCTTTAAATCATCAGGAGACATTTATAAACTGTGTTAGAGAACCAGGAAATAAAAGTGAAAACTTCGGCAAAACTTTCCCTTCAAGCTCAGAATTGGTTTTTCATCATCCTAGTACAGTGTCTATCAATGGCATTTTGTGTTGTTGGCCTTGTGGTATTCAAGAAATTCATTTTTGTGTCATCCAATTAACAACAGAAGTATTGACTTAGTGAGAGGTAGACTCTTTCATAAATAATGAGAGTAATGGGGAAGCGGTAAATGGAAAGACGGCTCACTTTTATTTAAATAAGCAAGGATTAGTTTCAGCTGAAAACCTAAACTCCATTCACCTCCATTTTTTGCGGGTTTTCGCACATGTGTGTTCTCATTCATCCTCTCGGCGCCACGTGTCTCTTCTCGTTGTGTGAAGTCTGTCAACCTACGTGGTCATACCAGCAGTGTCCATAGCCATAGTTTGTCTTGTCTTGTGATGACTGTTTTACCTCGTGTGAGTGGTTTTTCTTTAGAGCTCTTTTTTGTTCCCGTGTTGGGCCTCAGTTAGTTTTTGATAGTAGCTCTGTTTTCCTCCTTTTGGAGCGACCTTAGTTTTTGGATTTTGTTTCGTACTCTGTATGAAATAAACTGTCACCCTATCAACCTGCTCTGCGTCTGCGTCCTGCCTCCCGATCGGTTCTGACACATTCTATCTGCTCTCCTGACATCTTCTCTCTAATATTATATATTGTTTACTTCATTTTGTTGGTACTTTCTCAAAATAGAATATATCCATGCTACATAATAATATTTCCCAGTCTATTTATTTGTAATAAACGTACAATTTAAAAAACAAATTTAATTAGAATCTTAACACAACAGATGAGTTAAGAGTACACGGCCGCATATTAAGCTGCAGCTTGTAGACACAGCAGTAAGTTGGCTGGGACTCCCGAGAGTTTTACGTTATATTTTGTTTCAATTTTCCAGCTGTATTGAAGCCGGCTGGTACAAATTAAGCTATTTCTTGCCCTTGCTTTCCATCAGCCTGTCCTACTTGTTGATCTGCTGGGACTAGATGATGATCTGGGATGTTCAGATGTTATTCTTCTATTCTGAAGAATGTTTTTATGTGAATTTTCAGCAACTTGCTGTCTTTATTTCGTTTAATTAGTTTGACATGCCTATATCTCAAGAAGTTAAGGTCAAAAGGTTATTCTCTGCCACTGAATTATGTTCTTCCACAGCAAAATGAAAAACATGGATTATTATATGAAGCTTAGGCGAAAATTCAGTCAGGAAGACTGGACAGGCTGTGCGTTCCCTGGTGGCCTCCTCTCTCCCTGGTGGCCTCCTCTCTCCCTGGTGGGCACGGCCAGCTGATTAGGGGCGGGGTCGGGTAGTATCAGGTGGGTGTCGTTACCGTAAACCAATCCCATTGGTGCAGGCAAACGTTAAAAACTGTTCTCCTCTCTTTTGCTGTCAGTTGTCATTTCAGCACGCTCCAAAGGTGACCCGCCACCACCCCGGACACCTCCAATCTACAGCAGAACCTGGCATAGCAGGAGAGTTATGCAACTTGGGCTCTACCACCACCACCAGTGTCTGGACTCCCAAAGGGGGGGATATGCCTCGTCTCGGCTCCCGGCCCCTGGTCTATCCTGCGGCAGGATGGAGTCCAAGCCCCAAACAACTTGCAATATCATATTATGCCTGTTATAATAAAGCATTGTTCAAATTTCAACAAGTCTCTCCGGATTGAAATATGTACAGTGCTCCATACACTGTAGCTTGTTAGATTTAGATTCACAATAGAAAATATCACCCTGAAGGAGGATGACATGAAAGATGAATACAGCATTCCCCCAGAAGTAATCTAATTATAGACCCAAATGAGTTTAACTCGTGCCTTGTTGAAAATAAAAACTATTATCGCTACTCACTGACCTACTATTAATTATGTGTAGCCCTACACTTACGACACAGCAAGAAGGAAGGATTTTAACAATCTGCACAGATCAGCCTAACAACCAGCCTGCAGCCACGTCGGCCTTCAGCCCCGTTCCCGTTCTACTTCCTCAGTGTGCTCATGCACAGTTGTGCACTGCAGGCGGCGAGTTCCAGTTCTGCTGCAGTTTTGAAACTAATAGAGGCATACTCTGGGAGGTTTATTAGTCACCCCACTCCCCCCTTCTCTCTCTCCTCGGGGCATGGCAAAGGCAACTGTGGAGAGACATTGCCACAAATAGACTCTCTAAATATGGAGGGCTTCAGTCAAGAGAGAATGCATGATCGAATTTTGGGCCTCTCCACCAAACAGCTTCTATAAAAGGAACAAGACAGAGGAGAGGCTCAACGCTTGATGACACTTTGTAAATGTGAGTATGTTTTGAGTGTTTGTAGCTGAGCCTCAGTGTGGGCATGCGCCCGCTTGCAACTGTGTGTGTGTATCTGCAATAAATGCAGAGTTTATCTACCATCAGGGCGTCCCGAGTGTCACGCTTGCATGTTCAAAGATGAAGTGAACATTAATGGGAAAGTCCCACGACCAATTTATCTGCATCCTAACTAGATTTCATAAACGTAACATACATAAATTCTCCTGTTTTCAACGTGATCACTTTATTGCTCAATATAACACCTATGAAACAAGCTGGGGGGCTGTATTTTCTTTTTTTGGTCACCAACCCTTGCCGTGGATATTAGGCTTTTTAGCTTCTAAATGCTCCTTATGTTCACATACAAACTGAAATAAAAAATGTTGATTATAGCCACTTTAAAGCTCTACTTTCACACCAGTAATTTCTCTAGGAGTTTTTTAGCAAGTACTAGACATTTCAAGCATGCGTGATTAAGGAACGGTTTTGCCGTACATGACCGGTGGACCATGAAGAGGTTTAGTGACTCAATAGCATTTTGTCAGTTGAACTAGGGACCCTCTTCCTGTTGGTTCCTTGCGCAGTGCTGCAATGTGCCATGATGACCTGCAGCTGACCTTTGCTCTGACTTTATGTTTCACACACTGTGAGCACAGAGCACGTAGGTGGACCAATCCCAAATCCCTGTCAGGACTTTTCACACATATCACATTCAAAAAATCTGCCACTCAGTCACATTATTTCATCTGATCCAAATTAGGACCAGTTTAAAATGCTTCCACACTGACTACATTATCATAATGAACACATGCCTCCATTAGTCAGCCCACCTCATCCCGACGCCAGGACTGTGTGTGCATGTGATGGACGGTGACTGTGAGCGCAAATGCGTACAGGTTCACGGGGGAATCTGGCCCCCGACGTGCCGCCGAGCAGCCACGTGTCACACCAGATGTTGCCCAAAGCCTCAGCAGTGAGGATGATGAAGATGATGAAGCTGCGACGGTCGAGGAAAGTGCACTTCTCTAGCTGACGATTATGTTCTTCTTTCCATTAATATGCCTCACCTCCAGATCTGCTACATGGCATTGGCTTGACATTAGCATATACTGTATCTGCGGGCCAGCCGTGCAGAGTGCGCAGCTTGTAGGAACGACACCTGTTAGACTGAGAGGCAGATGCAGCTCTGACGGGGTCACACTCTGGAGGTTTGTGTGAAAAGGGTGTTCAGCCATAATTTGGCTTGAAGCTCCATGGAGTTACTCAAAAAGAAAAACCTGTGCTTTGATTTTATTTATTCTTCAAATGCAGTTTTCTTAAATGACACACATTTTTTTTTAGCATGCTGGCATGATTTAGCTAACTAAATGCAATATGCAACTGACGCTGATGGGAACCTCATTATTTCTACCAATGATTGTTGATAAACCAAAGCATTATAATATCTACGCAAAGTGAGACTCTCTCAAAAAGAACAAAAGAGGTGTTGCAGATCTTTTTCTCGTGGTTGTGAAGCCCTCTCTAATATGGCATCTGATATAATGACTCATTGTATAAACAAAGGGGCAGCAACGACAGAGATCTCCGGCTTCAGAAAACTTTATTTTTCTGTTTTACAATGCTCATTATAAAATGATTTCAGTCTTGTCTCGCTTACCCTCAAACTACACAGCACACACACGTGCAATGACACGACCGCAAGGATATGATCAATTCTTCGCTAATTTCAAGACTCTGAGTCGTCTCCTTTTGTTTTTTCCGTTATTCGTTGGGACAGTTCAGGTGATACGTGGGAGAGATCTGTAGTGTCGTGTTCGTCTCTGTCTAAGGAGCAGGCGTCTGGTGAGGTCTGATGCTGCTTGGCCGGAGGATGCTGCAGCCAGGTGGTGACCCTGCATGCAGTACCTGCACACAGCAGAGTGCACAGCCTAAGAGATGGCCAGACACCTCCACACACACACACACACACACACACACACACAAACACACACACACACACACACATACTCTGGCTATTGAAAGCTCATTTTATAAAATAAGCAGAAAATGAAGTCTCTCTGCCTCTCAAGCCACTGTCGTTTATGCTTGTCCTTCAAAACGTACAAGGTCCGCGACAAGGTTCTTTTTCAGATGTCAATAGTATGCATGCAGTTTTCAGTCTTAAGATGCATCGACAGCCATGACACATAACATTTGTCAATTAAATGCCAATTGCTTCCTTAATCCAGCAAGTCTTTGCATTACTTCAATGTGCTGTGGCGACTGACAGCGTCCCAAATAGGATGTGACTTCAGACAATTATTGTGGTTGAATGGTAGAGTGGCGTGAGAGGATTTGTGGTCTTTACGGTTCCAAAACTGTCTTACTGACACATTTACAAAAAACAAGTGCACACAGGATTTTTATTATTTATTGGCCAGTTTACATTGAAAACTGACGCCAATAAAAATGTCACATTTCCTAAATAGTTAGACATAATATATTAGGAGGGCGGCACGGTGGCGTGGTGGTTAGCACCGTCGCCTCACAGCAAGAAGGTCCTGGGTTCGATTCCGCCCAGTGGCCTTTCTGTGTGCAGTCTGCATGTTCTCCCCGTGTCTGCGTGGGTTCTCTCCGGGTTCTCCGGCTTCCTCCCACAGTCCAAAGACATGCTCTGGGAATCAGGTTAATTGGGGACTTTAAATTGCCCGTAGATGTGTGAATGTGAGTGTGAATGGTGTCTCTGTGTAGCCCTGCGATTGGCTGGCGACCAGTCCAGGATGTACCCTGTCTATCGCCTGAAGTTGGCTGGGATGGACTCCAGCCCCCCCGCGACCCTGTGTGCAGGATAAGCGGTCTGACAATGGATGGATGGAATATATTAGGCAATAAATAAATAAAAACATTACTAATCCATTTACCATTTCCAATTATTTCCAAATAATCAACTAATTCAGGAAATGTGAACCTTCATGTTACAATCAACTTTGCACATACAAGATACACAGAAACAGGTTTATGAAACAGAATCAGCCAAAAGAATACAAATATTAGTTGGTAGAGAAAGTCTATAGTTTCTCAGGGGTTGGAGGAGGTCAAAACAAAGCTAAAAAGTAAATATCAGACTTATATGTGTCAAGTGGCCAAAACACCAAATGAATGAACAATTTTCTCTGTTTGCTGAATGTTTTTTTCCAACACGTCAAGCCATAACATAATTGTAACTAAATAAATATACGAGATGGCACTAGTGAGCTTGAATTAACTCGCCTTTCGACAGCTTTCTTGATGAATAACTTGCTTATTGATACACAGCAACCTACGAACCCATGAAAGAACGGGTTTGACACCCCTTCATGACCTTTGTCAAATGTCATCGCCGCTCTGTCCCTCCAACCTTCTGCGTCACGTTCCATTTTATACCGTCTGTAAAAGGAAGCCATAAAAAATAATCTGTACTATAGTCAGAGAGGAGAATCAACACCTCATTACCACTGCCGTCTGAGGAGCTGATTATGGGATGGAAGGAACCTCCCAGCAGAACTGAGCCTGTGGCGTCCCAGTGGCTCAGTCTGCGAACGGCTGCAAGGGGTTGAATTGTGGCTCATTTTCGACACTGCATCACATTACTTTTACTTACCTGGCAATTTTCACTGCACCTGACACCAAAAAAAAGGGGAGGACGTTTTTTAAAAAACCTATATGGTGGCTAGTCCTCTCTCCTCTTTAAAAACACCAATAAGCTGAATCCAGCAAACGGAGCAGTCGAATCTCACTCAATTATGCCGTGTTACCTCCCTGGATCCTTTTAATGATCCCACACAGACAAAGCACTGTGATCCCACTGTGAGACACCCTGTGATGAAATAAACCATTGTGTGTGTCCTCGCCCCAATATGGTAATCCAGGATTAATTATGGGCCAACTCTAATGAGTATCTCTCTCGCCCTCTTAGATATGTTAATGTGCCGGCAGTGGACAGCGTTCAGAGGCTTTTGTTAACTCAGTGCTCTGTAAATGAGGCAGCACGGGATGGAAAGTGACAAGGACAAAGGTTCAGTGGCTGCAAATATTTTCAAATAATATCAATGCTGAATTAAAAAAAAGGGTTTACACTCACTGGGTTACAGGAGTAAATTTGTACAAAACAGTGTTACTGTGTATAGAGTAAATGTGACGCGAGGAACAGACAGAAATCTGCTAGAAGCAGAGTTTAAATGAAGAATATGAAGATGCACTGTACAAAATAAACTCAGTGTAACCCAGAGGAAGTGAGCTCTTTCATCCTCTTTACTTGACGGGTGATGGATGAGAGAAGAGATATGGGACTTTTTGACGGCTGTTGGGAGATTCTGAGCTTCGTTACACGAAGGGGAAATATTTTTATTCAAGATCAGGACAAGCAAGCAAACAGTCAAAGGGGGCATTAGGGATCTATGTTGCATGATGTAAAGGTTATACAGATTATAAATATATAAAGGCAAAAGAACAATGACAATTCATGAGATATTGAAAAAAAAACTGAGGGTGGAATATAAATACAACCAGAAAAAGAAATAATAATCAAAAGAAAAAAAGAATATATGTAACATAGGCACCGGTGACATCACTATTGCATAAGCTTATCTAGACTCCACATCCTAAAATAAGACTTCCACATGTGGTTCACATTCTGGGAAAGAAGGCGCTGCTCTCAAATGTGTGTGTGGGCGCGCGCGCGTGTGTGTTGTGGCTCTACAGGGCCTCCCGGTGAGCCGTTTTTATCTGCTTCGGGATTCTCCGCATGAGGAAGCTGCGTCTCTCTCTCTCTCTCCCTCTCTCTCTCTCTCTCTCTTGTCTCCTCTGCGTTGTTCCTCGGAGTTTCTGTCCGAGGTGCTGAAAATCCTGCTGCTCCGGAGACGCGTCACGTGACTGCGCTCTCCTCCCCTCCGCGAGAGCAGGACGCGGTGCGCGCCCGCGCGTAGGCTGTGCACGGGGACACCTCGGTCCTCATCATGACCGATCCGGGCTCAGGAGGACGGAGGCTTTTCTAAGACGGCGTCGGTGGCAGCTGTGCTCGCAGCGGGGAATCGCTGCAGTTGAATGCGTAACTTTGCGTGCATTCCTTGCCTCCTTCCCTCCTCCCCCTCCTCCTCCTCCTCCTCCTCCTCTTCCTCCTTCTTCTTTTTATTTCTTTCGCCGTTGCAGGCATCAGTGTGGCAACTGTGGATGATGGGCACGCGGGAGTGGGCTGCTGCCCACCAAGTCTGACCGGGTTTTTTTCGGAAGTGCTGAGTAAGAAGAAGAAGAACATGTAAGACTCCGCAGATCCTCTCGGATCCACGGAGCGAAATGCAGAAAGGGATGCGACTCAATGACGGCCACATCACCTATCTCGCTCTTTTGGCGAAGAAGGACGGCACGAGGCGAGGTTGCCTGAGTAAGAAAAGCTCGGACAACACAAAATGGCATTCCAAGTGGTTCGCTTTGTTGCAGAACATGCTGTTTTATTTCGAGAACGACTCCAGCTCCCGCCCCTCCGGACTGTACCTGTTGGAGGGATGCGTTTGCGACAGGGCGCCGTCCCCGAAACCATCCCTCTCAGCGAAGGAATGCTTGGAGAAGCAGGTGAGGGAGTCGAACCCGCGAAGCCCCCACCCGCCCTCCCCCAATAATAAAGTCCGGCTTGTGCATCGTCCCCGTGAGATCTCTCGTTATTGCTGCTTGATGTGGCTCCTGCTGTGAGGAACTCGCTTTCGACAGCGCGAGCGCATCGTTTGCGCGTCTGCGTTACGCAGCAGACGCGCCGGCTGCCCGAGTTGTTGTTGTTGTTTTTGTTTTATCTCCCAGCATCTATAGCCTACTCAATGTCCCGGCGATGTTCACGCGACGTTAGGCGTTACGCAATGGCGTCGTTCTAACTGATTGATTGTCTCGATCCTGCACAGCACCTCGTCCTGCAGAGGTTTAAAGTTAACGGGATGGATGCAATTCTCCGAGGAACTTTGCAAACACGCAAACCGGTTCACCTGCCTCCACTTTTCCCCTCTCTCCTTACCACAACTATTTGTGTTGCAGCACAATGTCTCTTTTATTCCCCTTCTTTTTACATAAGAGGCTGCATTTTTAGACATCTCAAGAGCGCGGGGATCGCAGCACATAACCAGGGAGGAAAGTTAAACAGCATCCAAACTTCGCAGGTTGCCATCTTGCGGAGGAGAGCTGCCCCTTCCCTGTCGTTTTGACGTATTGATTTAATTCCTTGTCTTGATATTAATAGCATCCTACCTTGGCAACTGCGTCTCCCCGGCTCGTAGCGGCTTGGTTCATTTGATAGCTCTCTCATTATCATTTAGTGTTGATAACGACAGTCACGAATGAAGCCCAAAGCCTGTCCCAGGCTTTTGTTTGTGTGTGTATCCCCCGTTGGTTAGAATTTCCTCGGCCATTTAGTGCGATGGATTGGCATGCGTGAGGGCTACATCATTCCCACTCTTTTTGTTTTTTATGCCACAGTGTGGCAGGGTCAGAAATAATCTCAGGGAAAGCATGGACACCGTTTTTTGAAGGCTTTGGGAGGAATAGATCTTGTGGCATAAAAGCACGCAGAGAAGTGGTCAAGCAGCTGTGAGCTATATGACTGCAGTCACCTTTTGAAATCAGCTCTGCCAGCTGCAGCCTCCTCTGCTTCCCCTGCAGCACAGCCAATAAATAATTGAAGTCAAAAGTCCTTTTTTTTCTCGTCAGCCATCATGATCTTTGTTTATAAGGAAATAAATGGTTGTGTTTGCAACCAATGAGTTTAATTTGGGATTTATTTTATTGTTTATTGTAGTGCATGTGCTATGGTGATATAATTAATGCTGAAAACTCGCACACATCATGTTTGTGTTGCATTGGAGTGTTTTGCCTTAATTTTCTTTACATGCAACAAATGACTGAAAGCGTCTGCAGGGGTTCATCATCCCCCGGCTGTCCCTTTGAAGGTGTTTCAGGTGATAGATTTGAAAAGAAAAACAATATGAGTGCGCACATTATCCTGCTGTCAAAAAGCATGCATTAGAAAAATAAGTTTTAGATAGAACTTTTGTACTGAAAGTGCTACAAAAAATCACCAACTAATATACCAGATAGGCCCAAAATCAGTTTCATATCAACTCCACTTATATGTTGTCTCATTATGCCTCGATATTAATCAATAAAAATGAATAGCTGAATTATCTATCTATCAGCAACAATGGTATTTTCACGTACTGTTGTTGCAAAATATTTTGACTAATTTCCCATTTTATTTTACTGTGTAATTCAAATATTATGGATGGACACAGGGTTCATTTTTATACAGTTTCTTTCCTCAGCTGCACCTGTGTCGCTGTCCATGCAACTGAACTCTGCTGTCACGTCATGTTCTTCTATCGCTTACCCTCCGCTCTTTGCTGGCAGAGCTGTCAGGATTAGAATCAGTGTTGCCAAAAGGGCGCTGTAAATATTCACAACAAATAAATACATGTTCATTTCAACAGCGGCCATTTTTTTCCTGCAATGTATTCAAATTTAGTTTTTGGAATTAGAGTCCTCAGGAAAAATATAATAACTTGTTTGTTATCTCCTAACAAGCTTTGACTCTGACTCTGTTTCTTCTTTTTTTTACCGAGTTGCCTAAAATCATCCAGGACTAAAAGTAGCAGATGAGCAACACACTAATGAACAACCTACTTCATTTAGTTGTGTGAACTTGTTGGTCAGTCTTGCGGAGACGTAAACTTTTCAACTTTGCTCACCGTGAAGCACATTTCCTTTAAACCCTGTCAGGACCAGAGCTTTCTTCTTGAGATGAAATACGAACTGAGTGACATCTAAGATGACAGCTGTTCACGCAGGCTGCTCCAGTGAATTTATTTCAACAGTGAATTAAATGAATTTGAAAGCCTTCAATTAGCATAACACAGTCTTCTGTTCAGCACGTGTCCCTTTATATAATATGTGTCAGGAATAAATTCTCTCAGTTTTGTGTTATTTGTGTGGGGGTGTTAAATTTTGTGCACTCTTACACAAAATTTGGATCTGTATTTGCACAGATGCATGCTTTTTTTATGTGCGAGAACTGCACTCTTTGTACCGCAATCAAACACGCAAGTGTTCATATCTGCCTGTGTCCACATCTGTATGTGGCTGGAAGTCTGTACTAGCCCCACTGTGACCTCCTGGCATGCGCCGATGTCGATCTCTAAAAGGTGAAATGAGAACCGAAGTAGTAATCAATGCTGCCGGGGTCTGAGGGCATACAGATTTCCGTTTCACTTTCCCCACTCTGGAAAAACAAAGAGTGACACTTGAGTCAATGAGCAGACTACAGAGGTTATCTGAGGCAATGCGAATGTAGATTTCTGACATAAATCAGATCCAGATTACACTTCTGATGAGTGTCTCTGTTGCGTGTCTGTACGCACTGTGTGTGTGTGTGCGTGTCAGAGCTGCAGGAGGTATGGCCAGGCGAGTGCTGGATCTTATCTGTGTGTGACAGGGAAGGGGACAATGCAGCGAATAGATGCCAAGCCAACTGCCACCTTGCAGGGCTACAGCGCTTTTTATAGCCCTCACTCCTCAAGAAGGCAAAAGATCCTTCTCTGACTCCCTCTCCGTCTGTCTCTCTCTGCTCATTGTATTCTTCGGAGTGTTCTACTTTTTAAATGTTCTTATTCCCCATTTAGAAGGCGAGCTACGTTTAAGCCCACAGTTACTATGGCAACCCCTATTTGCATCTGAAAAAGTGCATTTGAAGGGGCTAACGAAATGTGCAACAACATGCCTCAGCATTGTCCTTCACAGGTGCAGCAAATGTGGGCATATAAGACATGTGAGGTGGTGAAGGGTAAAGGAGGAGAAGTGGAAGTGGAAGTGCTTCCCCAATGTTAGCGATAATACTTTTTTTTACATGTACAAAGGTAATGAAGTGATATTTCACTATTCTTCAAACCATTTGCAATAGGGGTTGTTACAGCAACAATTGGGTAATTAAAAAAATTCAAAGAAAATAAGGGTACAGTATGCGATGCAGTCAGGCATTGCTTGATCAGACTTACACCCGCTGTGGATACACTGCAATAAAACGCCAGCAGCAGACATCCAAGAAGACTTGGGAGGGGATGTGCTGCGAGAGAAGCACTGTCAGCACTTATCATCGTAAAAATAAATCTAATACAAATCAATTGTGCTTTACAGCTGGAAGAGAAATCGGGTGTTGCTAGTGGTCAGTAGCAGACTCTGAAACGAGTCATTTGTTCAGAATCACTCTTACAAACAACTTTAATTAAGTATCATGATAATAAAAAACAGTGAGTTAACTGTAAAGTACGTTATTTATGAGTGCAAACAGAACATTAGGGTTGGTGTTCATTTAAACACGTATAAAAGAAAAAAGCATTCAAACCAAACATTTAAACACCGCTTTTATTGTTCAGGCCTACTTGTAGAAGCACTTACGTAAATCAAAAGATTCGGAGGCCATAGTGTACTTTTGCTCGTATCTTTTCTGGAATACCTTTTTGACATAGATTTTAAACAAGGATTGACATTGCCCGACTTAACGTGGCAAAAAGAAAGGCTTGACTTAACAGCTCACATGAAGCGAGAGATTGGAAGCACATTATTGACAAAGACCCATTCTGCTGCTCATCAGGAAATATGGAACATTACTCCCCTTCACAAATGATTTGCTCTTGGCATTTGGGAGGGGTAAGAAAATCCAATATATTGGATTTGTGGGGGTCTATTTACAATGCATTAGTGTGACATAAAGCAATGTGTCTCCACGACAACAAACACCACTTGGTTGATATGAGGATTTTACATATTAGAAAACAATTGCATTTTCCATAATCTGTGAACCTTTAAGGCTGCAGTGTCACTGGGCATAATTGGCAAGGAAATTAAAACAGACGAGCAAAGAAAGGTGTTTGTGTCACTAAAATGCGTCCAGATCACCGGGACAAAGCAAAACCAGATGTGGCGTCAGTTGAGAGGCATCCACCAATTCAGAGGTGAGTTGCCAGGTTATGGGCAGAATGCACAGAGGCTTTATAATGAATCTCTCAAGACTTTCCCCTCAGGATCTCCCACTCATTCACACACATGGGCATGCCTGTGTGCGTAGACATACAACTTCAATTTTAACACAATGTCGGTGTACGAAAGAAGACGAATCATGCAAGGTGTCCCCTGAGATGGGCTCGCCGGCGAATTTTCCACTAAAACCCTTTAATATATATCGAATGTCTTCATAAATGTTCAGAAAATGTTTGACACTTTCGATCATGTCTATTCCCAGTACTACTTTACCGTCACGTTCAATCATGACAACCAGAAGGCTTTGGAGCTGCGCACGGAGGACGTCAAGGACTCTGATGAGTGGGTGGCCGCAATCACACAGGCCAGGTACCTCTCACCCCCGACCTCTCACCTATACGTACACACGGTCAGCTGAGAAGGTTGAGGCGTCTGTCTGTGTGTGTGTTTGTACTGTGTGATGTGGGACTTTGTAAACCTCATGGGCTCATTGGAGTAATATTGACTTCTTACACCCTGACAAAGGCCACAAACCAAAACAAAATTGTTCACAACATACACATCTGCCGTGTAAATTAATTGTGTGTTCACGATTGAGGGAAAAAAACATCAGAAACCAAAAGGGAGAGAAATTTGACCTGCGAACACACTTCTCCTTCTTGTAGCTAACGTTAATAAGTGGGCGAGCTTGCTAACTGGCTGCTAAGCTGCAGCACATCTAACTTCAATGCTTTGGGTTTGAATATAAATATGCTAAAACACTGAATTACACCTGACCCCAAAAGATATGGGATCAGCAGTCATCCCGATACATCACTTTGGACCCTTTAATGTTTTTTCACAATTTCATGGTCATTTTTCTAAAATTTGTCAGATTTTTGTCAGACATTGTCCCTCCTAGAACCTTGCTGCCAGCTTGGCTAAAAAGCATTTAGTTTTAGTTTAAAATGTCTTATTCATCTGATGAAAGATGCTAAGCACCACAACAGATCAACCGTAAGTTAAATTATAATCGGCTACGTCCTCTCCATTACCTTCTGCCTTCAGCTCAAATCAAATGTACAACTTTAACTTTCCCACCATTTTACTCCACTGTAGAAGTGTGAGCAAAATGCCCCTTTAAGATCCAGAGAAAAAGGAGGGTCATGAAAGCCAAGCGATACAATCACTATAAATGTCCGCAGTGTGAATTTGTGAGGCGAAAGATCAATTGATTGGATTTATTGAAGTGCACATTGATCAGTTCTCACTCAGGGCAGCAGCAGCGCTCTCTGTAGTAAGTTGGCCTGTAAGCATGTTATTCACAGCAGCCCAATGAAGATCTATACTTACATATCATTACTTTGCCTCTATTGAGGTTTCTCATGTATGTATGCCATATTTTTTTATTTCTATTTTGTGATGTTTAATCAAATTAATCTAATACCTTTTGTAGAATTGGGTAATGCTCAGAATGATTGCTCATGCAGAAGCAGGCTTTACACATGGTCTGCTAAGCCCAACAAGTATTTGAAGAACTGGTTGCGTAAGGGCTCGGTGCGGACCGTAAGGTCTGTGGTTCAAACACACGCTGATCCGACTGCCGACTGCCTTTGCCTTGGTAAATCTATGGCGGGCCCATGAAACATGCGTTAATGAGGTCCTTGCAATGTCTGTGTGCGTGTCTGTATAGTTACAGGAACCTGGCTACTGAGCATGAGACCCTCATGCAGAAGTATCTCCATCTACTCCAAATAGTGGAGACGGAGAAAATGGTTGCCAAGCAACTTCGACAACAGATAGAGGATGGGGAAATCGAGGTAGAGCGGCTAAAATCAGAGGTAACTCGCCTCGTAATTTCATGCTAGTGCTACCTTTGTGCGTTTGTTTTGTGTCACTGTATGTTTTACAGAGACAGAGAGAGAACAGATCAAAGCAAAAGTAGTCAGTCACAGAGTATAAAAAAAACAAAAACAGGCACGGCTGTGGACAAAGGTCAAGCCCTGGATTCCAAACCAAAATGCTGTAAGTTTACGGCAAGTGTCGCAGCTTGCAGCCCCCCCATCCCCCGCCTCCCCGGGTTGTCCTTGTTAGAGACGAGGCGGTACTGTTGCAGAGTGTGTTTTGTATCCTGATTATTCAGTCTAAAATGGATCAAATACATCTCTCTTTAATGTGCTAATGGGTGGATCCATTTGAGTTGAATGAATGTTTTCAATATGCATGAATCAGTTTCTATTGTAGCCGAAACAGCCGCCTGCACAACAAAATGATAATCAACATGTCCCCCTTTCTGTGGCTGAAACGTGTAGCAGAAATGGACTTTGGGTTGTTTTGTTTAATTTCAGTCTTTTATTGAAAGGTGTTTTGCCTCGTCTCTTCCTATTCAGTCTAATGGGAGTAAATTCAAAGGGGTTGAAAAAAAGGAAATACACTCTGATGCAACTAGTGCCGTTTGCTCATATATGAAATCTGTGAAACCTGCTGATGAACGGTAACAAAAACCAAGCAAAACACTTGAGGACTTCACAATCAGGATAAAAAATAGTGAGTGCAGGGAGAGATTATGACATTCCAAATTCAACAGCAGGATTATAGATGCCTACTGCGTGAGGTATTCAATCCTTGATCTGTGTTGGATTTCAGATTTCTGGACTGCTGAAAGACAATGAAAAAATCCAGTCAAATCCTGAGGTGCCTCCCAGTGAAGATGACACGGAGATCAAGAAGATCAAAAAGGTGAGGACCGTCTGCTTCAGTGCTGCTTTGTAAAAGGAGAAAGTCTGTACTGTCTTTATCAAGAAAAAAGTAAAGAGCAAAGCAAAGCAGTGGGAAAGCAGGAAAGGACCGAGGAGAAGTTTCATCCCTTCCAGCGGGGATATAAGTATGGTTTCTGAAGCAGGTTTTAACCTTCATTTAATTCGAGGAAACTCGAACACGTCACAGCAGGGAGCTGTTCATCCACTACAACCACAGGCTTGTTTTTCAGCTCTACGGAAGCAGCGGCCTTAACAGAGCTGCAAAGTTTTGGAATGGCAGTTACTCTAAAGCTGAGAAGGCAACGAGGCTCCAGATAATTATGAACCAATTCAGCTTTTTCGCTCAGCTCTACACAGCGTTGTTGTGCCTTTGGGGGTCATTGGTTTAGCTTTTTGCGCCCTCAATGTTTCTGTTTTGGTTTACTCTCAATGCTCCTAAACTTCTTCCAACTGCAGCAGGAAGCTGTTTTAACACCCATGATTCACACACCCAGTAGCCCTCACTATTATCAGTACCAATACAGATCTCAAGAGACCAACATCTCTTTCCCAGACCTCATTTTAAATTCCATATTTATTTTAATGTACCTGAAAATATCAGTACAATCAACACATCATGGCATTGGAAATTAAAACCTCAAAATGTTTTCCAAAGCTGCAGAATAAGTTGGACTAAAAATAGCTTCTTTATAGAGAAAAGCCTTTTTGTTTGGCTTGTAAAACCCCACTGGATTACCTCAGTGTAGTCACAAATCTCTGCTTGTGCGCAAATGTGGCTTAACTTGTCTGAGCTTACCTTTTCCATAACAGGTCCAGAGTTTCCTGCGTGGTTGGATTTGTCGCAGAAAATGGAAAACCATCATACAGGACTACATCCGTTCGCCTCACGCGGAAAGCATGAGGAAGAGGAACCAGGTGGTGTTTAGCATGCTGGAGGCCGAGGCCGAATACGTCCAGCAGCTCCACATCCTGGTCAACAACTTCCTGCGGCCGCTGCGCATGGCCGCCAGCTCCAAGAAACCGCCAATCACCCACGATGACGTCAGCAGCATCTTCCTCAACAGGTGGCTGGTGTTGAGGCTGGTTGTGACAGTGCGACATTGGAATCTGCCACACAGGAACAATCGCTCATAACCGCTGTTTTGCTTTGATCTGTTTGATCAGTGAGACCATCATGTTCCTCCATCAGATCTTCTACCAGGGCCTGAAGGCACGGATAGCCAGCTGGCCAACACTGGTGCTGGGTAAGTGACACAGAGACCGTCCCTCGGCCACTCACAAAATTCAATATTTGGCGTGTTGCTGTTGGTGTTTATCAAAGGGTCGGGTCCACCAAATCATGCATAGAAATAAAGATATTGTGATGTTTTTGAGATTCCTACCTGAGAGGGCCACCAATCAGCTTTTGGCACTCATAGCATCCAAAGATTTCTCCAGAAACATTGCCTTTTGTCCTCACATAATTCACATTTTAAACAACATAACTGAATAATTTTGTACTATGTATATACATATATATATATATATATATATATATATATATGTATATATATGTATATATATATATATATATATATATATATATATATATATATATATATATATATATGTATATATATATATATATATATATATATATATATATATATATATATATATTGAGATTTTTTCTTCTTTTTACAGCGGACCTCTTTGACATCTTGCTTCCCATGCTCAACATCTACCAGGAGTTTGTGAGGAACCATCAGTACAGCCTGCAGATCCTAGCTCACTGCAAACAGAACCGAGACTTTGACAAGCTCCTGAAGCAGTACGAGGCCAAGCCCGACTGTGAGGAGAGGACACTGGAGACCTTCCTCACTTACCCCATGTTTCAGGTGGGACTTACAGTGTTGATAACAGCAGTGTTATTACACAATCTTAAGACTGTGTTGTAACGAATAAGCCTGTACACGTTGTTTAGTGCATGCACATCAACCGCAGTTCCTACTGAAGAAACAAAACGTTTTTTGTACTGACCTGGATTAACCAAACTTGGTTTACTTGTAGGTAGACATCAATATCATGTTAAAATTATAAAGTAACGCAAAGCCTTACAAATCTGAACTATGGCTCTTAACATTTTCACCTTTGTACCTTAGAATTGTATTGCAGTTAAATGAAGTGTGGGGTTTTTAAACATTGCACTCTGGAAAAATTGTTTTGTCAAAACCACACAGTTTTGTCAGACAAATCACACGCGAGTTAGACCGATGACTTCTGGAAAACAGGATTTAAGCATAAATAAATGACTGTTAATCATGGCTCCCCCATCAGGGCAAAGAGTGTAACATTTAAAGCCTAAATTACATTAACAATATGATCGCTGGTAAAAGAAAGGATCCATTAGATTTTCAGGCAAACCATTCATTATTCAGTTTACTCATTCAAAAGGTTGGACAGATTTCAATAACTCAATGAAACATCTTCCCTCATCATTATCTCTCAGATCCCTCGTTACATCCTGACTCTGCACGAGCTGCTGGCTCATACGCCCCATGAGCACGTAGAGAGAACCAGCTTGGACTACGCCAAGTCAAAGCTGGAGGAACTTTCCAGGTAGCGCTTTCTGTCACTCAAGCAATTGAAATTATATATTGCACATTGTGCTTCAGTACATGTTGACCCTGAGTGTCAATGAATAAATGCAGAGGTGTCACCTTCATGCAATTCAACGAGTTCAACACTTGGACAGTGACGTTTGTCATTTGAATTCTTTACCTTCAGAATCATGCATGATGAGGTGAGCGAGACGGAGAACATCAGGAAGAACTTGGCTATTGAGCGGATGATTGTGGAGGGTTGTGAAGTGCTGCTGGACACCAGTCAGACATTTGTCAGACAAGGTAAGTAAAACAAAGTCTTGAACAGTAACATTTGCTTTGGACAATTCATCACTGAACGCAAAGAGACCAAACTGAGAATTAATCCGCTTTTTAAGTTCGGAAAGCAAACAAGTTGACCCGAGATATCTAAGTAATAAAGCATTACAGTAACTAGTAAATGTAATGTTATCACTAAATTTCTTACTGAGTGAAGAACTAACTATCAGTAACGGTCAACAGTTATAGATATCGTTTCTTTAACACCATCCCCACACGTCTCTTCTGCAACATTTCTGTTGTGAATCATCACACATAATCTTCCCCAGATGTTCAGCACATTCCTCCACCTGTGCAGACATGTAAATAAAATGCCTGTTACACTTTTAAATGTAACTGCAAACTGCAAATGACAAAAGTCTAAATGTTCACACACACAAGTTAACTCAAGATAAGATCAATGTCAAAGTCACATATCATGTGTATTCTCTCCCATGTGTCTGTGTGTGTGTTTGTGTGTGTGTGCGTGATGGTGACACTCCACAGGTTCGCTGATCCAGGTGCCGATGAGCGAGAAAGGGAAGATCACCAGAGGCCGACTGGGCTCTCTGTCTCTGAAGAAAGAAGGGGAGCGACAGTGTTTCCTCTTCTCCAAACATCTCATCATCTGTACTCGCGGCTCCGGAGGAAAACTACACATCACTAAGGTGCATCTAGGAATTTACTCAAGAGGACCTGATCTTAGAAAAAAATGACTATTTTCTTAAAGTATCCTATAAAACAAAATAAACTAAATTGGTTACACCGCTAATTAAATCAATTGAGAGCTTTGGTATTTCCACAACTGAAGGACAAAAAGGGAAATGTTGAAGAAGCTTTGCATTTTGTCAACAAATTTAAGACATTTCTTCTTGTTTACGATGCCTTTTTAAGCAGGATTTGTTCAGAGGTCCAAACACTACGAAGAAACCTACGCTGTCTATCAGCAAGCTGTATGTGACGTCTGAACTCTGTTACAGAATGGAGTGGTGTCTCTCATAGACTGCACACTGATGGAGGAGCCGGAGGGGACAGATGACGAGTGTAAGTTATTATGTACAATATTTTCCAACGTTTGTTGTATTTGAAACATGTAGAGTAAATCTATTGGGTTTCTCCATTTAACGTGAATAGAAAAAACCTTAGAAAAAATCGAAAAAGATGAATAGCAAGTTACATTGTGATGAGTTATGTAGTTTCTTTGAGCCCTTGTTGTCCCTCCCAGAAGTTTGCGCTAGACTTTCAGCTTTGCTGAGTGTAAACGTCTCTCTTCTCACAGTGTTTTCTCTCAGCATACGACAATCAACCCCGTCACAGTAAAATCAATTTGGTTGAACGTTGCAGCCAGAGTGGAGCGCAGTGGCCAGGACGTAGAGCACCTCGACTTCAAAGTGATGGTGGAGCCCAAAGACGTCCAGCCGTACACCATCATCCTGGTGGCTTCGTCCCGACAAGAGAAAGCAGCGTGGACGAGCGACATCAGCCAGGTGCGTGTGTCCCCCACCTGCGTGATTACAGACTCAATGTGCCCCAAGAAGGGATGATTTGACTTAAGCATCATTAGATAAATAAAAGTTTACATTGTCAATTGACAGCATTCAATTGTAGGCTGCAAACGTAATTTCGGGACGGAGCGTGGCATTGCAAAGATCAGAACACAACAACATGTCTTATCCACAGGTTTGTTGGAGCCCTCGTGCTGTATTATGATCCCTCTGTCTGTCTGCTTGCCTTTCAGTGCATCGACAACATTCGCTGCAATGGTCTGATGATGAACGCTTTTGAGGAAAACAGTAAAGTGACTGTGCCACAGATGATTAAGTGAGAGTCTGAAAATCGCGCAGAAATGCACATATATTTCACATGCATGAAGAGAGATTGGCATTGGGATTACATACATACATAAAATATGCATGAACATGTGTGGCCGAACTCTCGAATTGGCGAGTTAAATAAGTGAAGTGATTAATTTGAAAAAAATCCCCTCACTTTTAAAGTCTGTAATTGGTTCTCACAAAGATCACAAGAGCACAAATGCGCCCACACAAGTGTCCTACTGTTGCTAAATACTGGGAGCTGAATCACATTCCTAACCTCAGTTAATCCCCATCACAGGTCGGACACCAGCTTGTACTGTGATGACGTCGACATCCGCTTCAGCAAGATGATGAACTCTTGCAAGGTGCTGCAGATCCGCTACGCCAGCGTGGAGCGCCTGTTGGAGCGGCTGACCGACTTGCGCTTCCTCTCCATCGACTTCCTGAACACTTTCCTCCACTCCTACCGCGTGTTCACCAGCGCTGACGTGGTGCTGGACAAGCTCATCACCATCTACAAGAAGCCCATCAGCGCCATCCCTGCACGGTGAGTGATCCCCCGAGTGAGGCTGTTCCAAGACGTTGACGGGATTTTATGAGCTCACCGATATGAAATCTTACACACTAACCGTATTTTTGTTGCAGCCTAATAGAGAGCGTTTGAAGATAGCGACCTTAACGTCTTAAGGGAATTTCTCCCTGTCATGGTTAAAGGATTGATGAATGATGATTTAAAACGGGTTTTATTTCACACTTGTGGCTGGTGGGTGAATTTCAGCTTCAGTTAATAAAGAAAATATATTTTACTTTGTTGAAACATGCAAATGCTGCTACAAAGACTTAAATACAGATTGGCAGGTTAAGAGGTCCGCAACCAGCACTATGATACGTGACTTGGTTGGTCCACCATCTTGATCCATAAATTAAATATTTGATCAATATAACTATTGCATGGATTGCAGTCTCATTTTGTACAGTTATGTAATCGTCCCCTAAGGACGAATCTTGCTCACTTCAAGTATCCCCTGACTTTTCATTTAGCACCATCAAGTCAAAGTCTATTCATCCCATTAGTATTATCACTGTAACCACATTGGCACACTGACGTTAGCTCAAAGCACCACTGTGCCCAAGTAGAGCTCTGCAGGGCAGCTAACACTGCTGTAAGTAACATTCTTAGTCTAGTCACAGTAAACCAACTTGCGGAGCTCCAAAGTCAAATGAAAACTTCTTGTCCATCAAAGCCCAAAACAGCGAGTTTAATTGCATTGTACCTCTCAACAACCGGGCAAATCAGAGCGCTGTACACGGGGCAGACTTGAAGTGCACGACGATATCCCCCAAAGTAAATCAAAGGAAAAGTGTCTGAACAAACTGAAACTGCAACCGAAACAGAGGGGAGAGTTTAATTCAGAGTTACTGTAGTCCCTCTTCCTGAAATGTTTCTACATTTAAAAGAGAGAGCTGAACGTAACACATGACTCCTCCAAGCAGTGCGAGCCCAAGCCATGACGATTGTGACAACTGATAAAGGAGCAAAGTTTGAAATGTGTTTTTCTCCGGAGGACGCAGCCAACAGTGCTGCAATGGTGCAGTGAACAGGTGGGACTGCCCGTGCGCCTGGGTTTGTCTTTTTTCTCGCGAGTGTCTGTGAGCAGCCCTTCATGCTATCATACCCTGTCCAGGTGAGAAGGGACCGGAGGAAAGGCAGCGCGAGGTCACCCCCAACACATCCACTCGTCTCGACTTCTGTGTCCACCAACACAGTTAATTGGGTCCTGCGTCCACCCACCTCTCCCTGACCCCCTCCTCTTCTTTCTCATTCCTCTCTTTTACCCTTTTCCATTCTCTCACTTTTTCATTTTTCTTTCCCCGAGTCTGACCATTCCGCTCTCCGCTGCGCTGTCACCATGGCAACCCTTCACTCTGCTGCAGGACCCCACCCTCTCCCTCTCTCCTCGTCTTCTACCTCCCTTCCTCCCTCTTTCTCTCCCTTTCTCCCATCATCTGCAGCGGCTCTACGGTATTAAATATTGATGGTGGTGTTTTGCACCAACACCTTGCTCTCCTCTCTTGCTCCTTATTTATTTGTCTCTTACTCCTCTCTCTCCTCCTGCTTGACTATCTCCTCTCAATTCTCCTCTCTCCTGGTTCACCCTAACCTTTCGCAACTCTCCACTTTGCTTTTTGTGCTTTGCCTTTTTTCGGCCTCTCCCGATTCCCATCTTTGACATTTTTGCCTCCTTTCTTTTACAATTTTAGGTGAGGAGACACAACATGGCTGCAGCTAACGCCACACGGGGCTGCAGGCTTCCCATTCGCCCACTCCCAGCCAGCAGCCTTCGCTGTGGTGGAATCCATATCCACTACGCTGCTCCGTTCTCACCCCCGCCCCACCCCTCAGTTTTTTTTTGTTTTGTTTGCACCGCAAACCCCTGTATCTTTCTCCCTTTTTTCTCTCCCCCCTTTCTCTATCCGGCTCCCTCTTTCTCTCCGTTTCTCTCTCCCCGCGTCTCTGTGGGCCTCCCCTGGGCTAGTTGCTGTTGGCAGCACCCGTGCCTCCCACACTGTCACTTGACATGCTATTTATAGGCCTTCAGAGGGGGTGGCTCTCAGTGCAAGAAGGATGCTGTCTTAAACAATGTAGCTTAAATAAAAGAGGCAGGAGCTCCTGAAGAGCCCCGTGGTTAATATGTTCCCTCTCTGCTTCCATGTACTGACACTGAGTGCACCATGAACCTCCTTTACAGCAAATTCTTTCCAGGTCACCGGAGATAATTAACCAAAGTTATAGTCGCAGTTGTGAAAAAGATGCTCTTCTTAATATTCCCTGTCTTTTTTTTTCTGCAGTTCTTTGGAGCTTTTCTTCGCCAGCAGCCAGAACAACAAACTCCTCTACGGCGAGCCACCCACGTCGCCACGCGTCAGCCGCAAATTCTCCTCCCCTCCTCCGCTCTCCATCACCAAGTCGTCCTCGCCCAACCGCCGTCGCAAGCTTTCGCTCAACATCCCCATCATCACAGGGGGCAAAGCCCTGGACCTGGCTGCACTCAGCTGTTCTCCCAATGGCTACACAAGCGTGCACTCCACCATATCGCCCTTCAGTAAGACCACCCTCGACATCAACAAGCTCTATGTGGCCGGCAACGTGGCCGGCAAAATCCCCGATGAGGGAGAGACCAAAGCCGAAGGCAAGGCGGAGGAGTCTGTCCCTAACAAGCAAGGTCAGGATCACTGTCCGTGGGATTTTTGCTCCGTTTTAATGAGGTTCATGTGAAGTGTAGAAGCATTTTCACCAGCCCACAGCCATGCTCATTTCTTGTATGCGTCCTCTACTCGTACTATAGTAACTGTGACTTTCTATCTCATTTATAATATATGTTGCATGTCAAACGTGAGATTAAAAAACGGTCTTCTATGTATGTTTATTTTTAAACATAACATTTTATTTAAGTTTTATGCACGTCTCATCCTCTACTGCCTTTCTTTTCTTGATTGTGAAACATTTTTGTCTTCCCAGAAGCATCTGTGAGAGAAGAATGTGATCAGGAGCCGAGACAGAGTGAGGAAGCCGAAGCAGAAATGTCTCCTCCCAAATCACCATCAACGCCCAAGAACGTCAAGTCGAAAAACTCTGGTGCAGTATACTTTGTCTCTGCGCTCTGAAGAGGTTCCATGTCCGCAGCATTGTTTCATCTACTTTTGACCCACCGGTTCAAAAACAAACAAGTTGGCAAGATTATTATGTAACTTGGTAAGAATTCAAAAGGTGCTACACTAGCTAAGCGCTTAGTGCCAGTGGAGTGTCTTGGTAAATTTGAATAATGGCAAAATAAAATCAATAATAATAGCTAATTTCAATAACTATATAATTAGTAATGTGAAGAACAAACGGTCATTCTATTCTAAAGTCACTTCCTCTATGAGCACTTGAAATTCCAGCTTGCTGATGATTCAACTAGTCAGAAAACCTGATAATGTGAAATGAGCAGTTAAACTGAAATACAATCCGTTTTAAAAAGAGCAACTGCAGTGGAGCAGTACTTGTAAGACCCGTAAGCATCCGTAAAACCAGCTGCCATTCATGTCCACGCGCCAAGGCAGGATATTTCCTGACAAAGTGTTGGCTTTCTTGCAGAGAAATATATAAGAGATATAAGATTGATTTCACAAAAAAAAGACACTGCTAAGTTTAGCATAAAAGCCGTGAATAGGGGGAAACATCTACACTGGCAGTAAAAGCACAACGTGTTGTTAGTAAGCAAACCTCTCTGTCAATCAATAATATCAAAAGCAACAAAAGGTCTCTTTGTGTTTTTTTAACATCTGATGCATTTTTACCATTCAGCAAAGTGAGATCGTACGTGTGAGAAGTGCAGGAATGTCGAGATGAGAAGAGTAACTCGCAGAGTTAAATAAACACCGCAGCGGTGGGCTGTATGGGGAACTTTTTCTTCTTTTTCGGAATTTGACAAGCGTAGCTACAACCAAATAAGGTCTTGATGAAAAAAACCCACCCACAGCCTGCTGGCCCTCCCCGTGCCGCACAGAGAGGGAGCATCCACCCCGTAGGTAGTGAGGCACAATCCATCCCCAGCGTGTTCTCTTCCCACGGTGCTGCATACAAGGGAAGCCAGTGCCTTGTGTGAGTAGGTGGAAGGAAACCTTGTACCTTAGCAACGATGTGCATGTTCTTCTATACCGCCCCCGGCTGAACGGAGGAAGGCAGGGAGGGAGGGAGGAAGTGGGGGAGTGGAGGGGGGGGTGGCAGGGATGCAGATACAGTGGTGTGTACGCCGTCAGTGCCACGAAGCTGAAGGACATACTGTACTGGGTTTGTTTTGGCTCTCGGTTGCCCTCCACTGGTCAACAACTGAGCTTCAGTAGCTACAAATAGTACTTTCACAGCACCTTTCAGAAATAACCTTCCACAGATCTGTCACGTATTGCCTCCACTGGAAAAGACCCAAACGCAGATTTGTTAGTCACCATGTATTTTATTCGTGAAAAGGAGGCACCGGACTAGGAGGTGACGGGGTGGTGACGGCGGTCCCGGATTCCAGAGGTGGGGGAAAAACAGTGAGCGGGATTCCCGGGGAGGTGCGTGGGCCATGCGGCCCGTTCAGGTGCCTGGGTGAAAAGAGGAAGACAGGACACTGGTTAGTTTTAGAACAGCGGCCTCTGACTTCTTGCTGTTCTTCGACCTGAGTTGTCGGTCTGACTCACAAACAAGACTAACAATCCGGCGGGGAAGAGGCTTCGGGGCCGCTCCTAAATACCTCCCCTGATTGGAAGGCAGCAACAGGTGGGTGATTGTGGATGAGACGCAGCTGGGCCCTGCTCTCACCTCCGTGCTGACGTCCGGCCCCCTCGAGTGCTGGTTGGTGCCAACACACCGACGCCTCCTGAGGGTGGCGACCTGACAGTACCCCCTCTCCGACGGGTGTCTCCAGACACCCCACCAGGCCTGTCTGGCCGACGGCGATGGTAGTCCCTCACCATGACGGCGTCCAGGATCTGGCGGCGGGGAATCCAGCACCGCTCCTCTGGACCAAAACCCTCCCAATCCACTAGGTATTGGGTTCCCCGGCCCCGGCGTCTGGAGTCCAGAATCCTACGCACTGTGTAAGCCGGAGCACCGTCAATGATCCGTGGTGGGGGGGGTCGCGGGGGAGGGGGCAGGAGGGGGCTGAGGAGGACCGGTTTAAGACGGGACACGTGGAAAGTGGGGTGAACACGAAGGGACCTAGGTAACTTCAATCGGACCGCAACCGGGTTGATGACCCCTTCAATTACGAACGGGCCAATGAATCTCTGAGACAGTTTTCTAGACTCCGTCCTCAGTGGAAGGTCTTTAGTGGACAGCCAGACCTTGTCACCTACTTTGTAGGTCGGGGCGGCCGTCCGGTGGCGGTTGGCATGCCGTTGGTAATGCTCAGAGGAGCGGAGCAAGGCCGCGCGGACTCGATGCCAGGTTCGGTGACAGCGACGGATGTGACTGTGTACGGAGGGCACGGCGATGTCTCTCTCCTGGGATGGGAAAAGGGGAGGTTGATTGCCGTACAAACATTGAAAAGGGGACATACCTGTTGCGGAAGAGGGCAAGGTGTTGTGCGCATATTCTGCCCAGTAGATTTGGGAGGCCCAGGACCCGGGATTAGCAGACACTAGACATCGAAGAGATATCTCCAGTTTCTGGTTAGCTCTCTCTGCCTGACCATTGGTCTGTGGATGGTATCCCGAGCACAGACTGACTGTGGCCCCAATGGCCCTACTGAAGGCTCTCCAGACAGCCGAGGAAAATTGGGGCCCCCGGTCCGAGACCAGGTCACAAGGCAACCCATGTATGCGAAACACCTCCTTGACAAGGATAGAGGCCGTCTCCTTTGCTGACGGGAGCTTGGGGAGTGGAACGAAATGGGCATACTTGCTGAAACGATCAACCACGGTGAGTACAACTGTGTTACCTTCTGACGGGGGTAGTCCGGTCACGAAGTCCAGTGCCAAATGAGACCATGGGCGTCGTGGTATGGGCAGGGGGCGTAAAAATCCGACGCTAGGTCTATTAGATACCTTATTTTGTGCGCACACTTGGCAAGCTGCGACGTATCCCTTTGTGTCGTCAGCCATGGTTGGCCACCAGAACCGTCTCCTTAGAAATGCCATGGTCCGAGCCACTCCGGGATGGCACGTCAGCCTTGAGCCATGAGCCCACTGCAGGACATTAGTTCTCACATTATCTGGCACAAATAGCCGGCCCGGAGGCCCATTACCTGGCCCCGGGTTGACTCTGAGGGCAGAGGTTACCTCGTCTTCTATTCTCCACAGGGCTGCCCCGACCAAGCAGTGTTTGGGGACGATGGTGTCCGGCTCTCGCCCCTCCTCCTCTCTGGAAAACACTCTAGATAGGGCGTCTGGTTTGGTGTTACGTGATCCAGGTCTGTAAGTCAGGGAGAAGGAAAAACGTCCAAAAAACAGGGCCCACCTGGCTTGACGTGAGTTGAGGCGTTTCGCTGACCGGATGTACTCGAGATTCTTGTGATCTGTCCAAACCACAAACGGTAGTTCCGCACCCTCCAACCAATGACGCCATTCCTCTAGGGCGACCTTGACGGCCAGTAGCTCACGGTTGCCCACATCGTAATTGCGCTCGGCCGGGGACAACCGACGCGACAAGTAAGCACAGGGGTGGAGCTTACCGTCCGTCGCGGTGCGTTGGGATAACACCGCTCCCAGCCCCACGTCAGAGGCATCCACCTCGACAACAAACTGCCGGCACGGATCAGGTTGGGCAAGGATGGGAGCAGACGTGAACCGCCTCTTGAGTTCCCCAAACGCCCCCTCTGCTTCTGGGGTCCACACGTAGGGTTTGCTACAGGAGGTAAGTGCAGTAAGGGGAGCGGCGACACTACTGTAATCCCGAATAAACCGTCGGTAAAAGTTAGCAAACCCTAAGAACCTCTGAGGTTGCTTTCTCGTGTCGGGCCTAGGCCATCCAAGTACTGCCTCCACCTTAGCTGGATCCATCCTCACCTGTCCCTCAGAAATGACGTAGCCCAGGAATAAAACAGTGTCGGCATGAAATTCACATTTCTCCGCTTTGGCATATAATTTGTTCTCCAGGAGACGTTGTAGCACCAGGCGGACATGTTGAATGTGTTCGGTGGGGTCTCTAGAAAATATGAGGATGTCATCAAGATACACAAATACGAAACGTCCCAACATGTCTCTGAGCACGTCGTTAACCAGCCCCTGAAATACCGCTGGGGCATTAGTCAATCCAAACGGCATGACTTGATATTCAAAATGCCCCAACGGTGTGTTAAATCCTGTCAACCACTCGTCTCCCTTACGAATTCTCACCAAGTGGTATGCATTACGCAAGTCTAACTTAGTGAAGATTGTGGACCCTTGAAGTGCATCAAAGGCCTCGTTCATGAGTGGTAACGGATACTTATTCTTGATGGTTATCTCGTTTAAACCGCGATAGTCAATACATGGCCGGAGGGAACCGTCCTTCTTGGTGACAAAAAAAAACCCTGCTCCCAATGGAGACGAAGAGGGACGGATGAGCTCGGCGGCGAGCGACTCCTTAATGTATTTCTCCATGGCTACCCGTTCCGGTTTAGAGATGCTGTACAGACGACTACTGGGGAACGTGGAACCAGACTTTAATTCAATCGCGCAGTCGTACGGGCGGTGAGGTGGAAGTGATGAGGCCCGATTCTTACTGAAAACCTCCCCCAGGTCATGGTAGTCAGTGGGGACGAGGGATAGGTCAGCCGCGCATTGGGTGGATCCCTGGCTGTTCTCTAGTCTCGGACTTGCAGACCGCAGGCAATGAGCATGACAAAACTTACTCCAGTTGGTTATCCTAGCCTCTGGCCAGTCGATTACCGGATTGTGTTTAACCAACCACGTAAGTCCTAGAACGATCGGAATCTTAGGGGAGGAAATAATTAACAGGCTGATCTCTTCCTGGTGGTTACCTGAAATAAATAGCTTAACGGGCTCGGTTCGGCTGGTGATCCTGGCCAGCAGCCTGCCGTCAAGAGTAGCAGCCTCAACAGCCCCCTCCAGAGGAGTGGTGTTGAGGCCCAGTTGTCTCACCACATCAGCATCAATAAAACTGTCGTCTGCCCCAGAATCGATTAAAACTTGAAATCGAAAAGACTGACCTTTTGTTGAGAGCGTGGCGTGCAGTGGTGCTCTGGGCCGGGGGTTGGGAGATATGGGTACTTGGCTCGCTAGTATTCTCTCCACATCTAGCGAGCCCTCCTGTTTGATGAGCGCCGAGGACAGGAGGAACGGTAGTGTCCTTGTAGCCCGCAGAAAAGACAGCTGTTGTTGTCAAACCGGCGCCGCCGCTCCTCTTCGTCAAGGTGATATCGGCCTAGTTGCATGGGCTCATGCTCGGGCCTCTCTTCATTGTTGGTCCCCGCTGGTGATCTGGCGTTGTACCTGGGAGGTCCCCCTCCAACAGAATATGAGGTTGCTACCCTTCGGGGGAGGGGTGACTCGCTGCGCCTCCTTTCTCTCTGTCGCTCCCGGCATCGGTTATCTACCCGAATCGCCAATTGAACCAGATCCTCTAAAGTCTCTGGTTCAGGGTATGAAACCAATTCGTCCTTGATCTGGCTACTTAATCCGTTATAAAAAACAGATTCTAAGGCCTCATCGTTCCATCCGCTTTCAACGGCTAGCGTCCGGAACTCAATGGCGTAGTCTGCGACGCCTCGGGTACCTTGCCGCAGCGCGTGTAGTCTCTTGGATGCGTCTCTACCACGCACTGGGTGGTCAAATAATTTACGCATCTCTGAGGTGAACATTGGGTAGGTACTTGCCACATTACTCTGTCTCCCATACCGCTGAGGCCCACTCTAAGGCTTTTCCACGTAGCAGTCCAATCACAAAAGCAATCTTTGACCCGTCCGTGGCGAATGAAGTTGGTTGTTGGTCGAAGACCAACCCACATTGTAGTAGGAAGGCTCGACAGCTGCCGAGGTCGCCATCGTACCTCTCCGGGGTAGGAACCTGTGGCTCCCGATGGTAGGGAGGGACTGGCACTGGCGGTGTTTGAGCAGGATCTGGAGCCGGAGCCGGAGGACCAACCGGGGCGCTGAGTCGGTGTTGTATCCCGGCGACACTGGTTGAGAGCTCCTGTAGTCCCTTCATGATCTCCTGAAGTGCTAGGCTGTGTTGATCTAGCAGGGCTCCTTGATTGGTGACGGCCCCGCGGACAGATTGTAGATCTGCTGGGTCCATGTCTTTGGCCGGATTGTTCTGTCACGTATTGCCTCCACTGGAAAAGACCCAAACGCAGATTTGTTAGTCACCATGTATTTTATTCGTGAAAAGGAGGCACCGGACTAGGAGGTGACGGGGTGGTGACGGCGGTCCCGGATTCCAGAGGTGGGGGAAAAACAGTGAGCGGGATTCCCGGGGAGGTGCGTGGGCCATGCGGCCCGTTCAGGTGCCTGGGTGAAAAGAGGAAGACAGGACACTGGTTAGTTTTAGAACAGCGGCCTCTGACTTCTTGCTGTTCTTCGACCTGAGTTGTCGGTCTGACTCACAAACAAGACTAACAATCCGGCGGGGAAGAGGCTTCGGGGCCGCTCCTAAATACCTCCCCTGATTGGAAGGCAGCAACACGTGGGTGATTGTGGATGAGACGCAGCTGGGCCCTGCTCTCACCTCCGTGCTGACGTCCGGCCCCCTCGAGTGCTGGTTGGTGCCAACACACCGACGCCTCCTGAGGGTGGCGACCTGACAAGATCAACTGGTGACTCTCGCTGACAAATATAGGACTGCTAATTAATTGGGTTTTTCTTAAATAAAAACTGCCCAACTGTTGAATAAAAATAGTGAAGAGCAGTTAAGGGTTTCTAGCTTATTAAAAAATCTTTTTTCTTCTCCATCCTGCAGAATTTTCCCTGTTTTCTTTCAACGTTGGCATGGTGGTGTCATCTTGCCGTGAGCTGGACAGTAACCGCAGTGCCCTTTCCGCTGCATCGGCCTTTGCCATTGCCACCGCCGGTGCCAACGAAGGCACACCAACCAAGGAGAAGTACCGCCGCATGTCGCTCGCCAGCGCAGGTCAGTCGTGTGAGGCGATGCTACTTCAATGGAAGAATTTTAGGGAATACAAAAAAATAAATAAAAATAAATGTTGATGCAATTCTTCTGTATTTGGAGTTATAGTTATAGTGTTTAATTTCTCTCGGAGAATAAATGTTTACCGTGTTCCAGGTTTTCCAACCGACCAGAGGAATGGGGACAAAGAGTTTGTTATCAGAAGAGCTGCCACGAACAGAGTCCTGAATGTTCTGCGTCACTGGGTCTCCAAACACTCGCAGGTAGAGTGCACCTTTCCCCCTATGACTGTTTTTGTGGGTTTCAATATGTCTTTTGTGTATTTGTAATTGGAAAAAACAAACTTCGGTGATGACTCTGCTTGTTGTTCCTGTGTTGGTCCTCAGGACTTTGAGCTCAACACCGAGATGAAGATGCGGGTAATCGGCTTCCTGGAGGAGGTGATGCATGACCCGGAGCTCCTGACACAGGAAAGAAAGGCAGCTGCTAACATCATCAGGTTGGTTCTTCTGTTATTGTCGCTCCATGGCACAAGGTCACATATGACACATCTCATTGTACACTGCAGTGTTGAGCTAATGACCTACTGCAGCTAAAAATTACGAACGCTTAAAGGGGCTGTAACCCAAACTGAAACTTAAAGAATGACACTTCTATGATTTTGCATGTAGGACTCTCACTCAGGAGGACCCTGGAGACAACCAGGTCACACTGGAGGAGATCATACAGATGGTGAGTGAAATGAAAAGCCCCTTTCAGTCAAAACATCATGTCAAAAGAATTTGGACTCTAATTGTGATAATGCTTTTCACCGTTTGTGTGTTTTTGTCTCAGGCCTCGGAGGACTGTAAGACTGAGCCGTTTGAGAGCCATTCTGCCCTGGAGATAGCTGAGCAACTCACCCTGCTGGACCACCTGGTCTTCAAGGTCATCCCATACGAGTGAGTACACAGGAATGCACAATCACAGGCACTTGGTCTGTGGGACGAAAAAGGATAAAGGCTGAGTGTGGGAGTGAAGGGAAGCTCACGTAGCAAATGTTGGTGTGTTTTTCATTGTCGATTTTCTTCTACAGGGAGTTCTTTGGTCAAGGATGGATGAAGAACGACAAGAACGAGAGAACTCCCTACATTATGAAGACAACCAAGCATTTCAACGATGTATGTTTTTACCCTAGTGTTGTATTGTAGATAGACAGATAGCTGGATAGTTAGATGGAACGAATGATAGATTTGAAAATGAATGTTATTGTACAAACATCTCACTTTGCTCATATTTAGATCAGAGAATATTCTTTTTACCTGGTGGTATGCCTCCAACTGCTTTATTGATAGATGGATGTATGTATAGATAGGAAGATAGATGTGGGTAGATATATAGATATAGATCAATGGATGGATGGATGGATGGATTGATTGACGGTTAGTTTATTGACGGTTTTCTCCTTTTTGTCAGGTCAGCAACAAGATCGCCACAGAGATCCTTCAGTGGGACGACGTCAACCTGCGAGTGGGCGTTATTGAGAAGTGGGTGGCGGTGGCCGACATCTGTCGCTGCCTCCACAACTACAACGCCATGCTGGAGATCACATCCTCTCTCAATCGCAGCTCCATCTTCCGCCTCAAGAAGACCTGGCTCAAGGTCTCCAAGCAGGTATCAGACAATTTGGACATTGCTTCCCAGCAGGGAAGGTGACTGTGTGTAAGATTTAGATAAATAATTAGTTATAAGGTTCAGCCGGCCCTAAAGGACCGCTTCACCATTCTGGGGAATATTTGTATTTTTCACTCTTGCCGAGCGTCTGATGAAAAGAGCATCACCACACTTTGAACACTAAATACAAGGCTTTCTGAGGGTCAGTGACTTCCTGGAGTTCTGTCAACCAGCCAAGACTACAGGAAGTTTTAGAGTCTTAGATTTTTATACAGCTTAAATAAAACAGGTATAATGTGTTTGTTGTTGGTTTAGAGGTGAAAATTTAGTTTCCCGTGGACAGAACCAGGTTGGTTGATTCCCCATTTCCAACGCTGAGCTGAGCCAATTGCCCCATGGCAATAGCTTCAAATATAGTGTTCAACCTGGAAAAATGTGAAAAAGTGGTATTTTTCAAAGATCTTTTAGAAGACGACATGCTCTTACTGAGGCTGGTAGTGGTTATTTTGAAGAGCAGTGTCCTCAGTTCATAAAACTCTGAGGAAGATTTCAATCACCTTTGGGGTTGCTGGTAATAACAGTTTTTCTTTGGTCCATTTTCTAGACAAAGACCGTTATCGACAAGTTACAGAAGCTGGTGTCGTCAGAGGGGCGATTCAAAAACCTGAGAGAAGCTTTGAAGAAGTGAGTATCTGTGGCTTTTCCCGCGTTGGTGCCAGAGAAGTTTTATATTTTCCTCTTTAGGGTTTGAGCACTGTGTGTCAGGGATGCGTGGGAAGGCAGGACTCAAAGTGCAGACTTTAAACCAAAAAGACTTTAATAGTCAAAATGTTCAAAGCAAAAGGCCAAGGGGCAAAAACACACACAGGAACAGGGGGCAAAAAAGGCAGGCAGGAACGAGACACATCCGGGACGATGGACAATGACGTGACAAGTGACAAGAGACACACACTGCTTTAATACACTAGGGAGGTGAAGGTGATTGGACACAGGTGGAAACAATCAGATAATCACAGGGGATGACAGGACCAGGCAGGAAGTGAAGTTACCCAGGGAGACACAAAGCAGAAACTACAAAATAAGAGAGGAAATAACCCACACCGTGACACTGTGCCTCTGTGACTGAAGCTCCTCTTGCCCTCAGCTGCGACCCTCCCTGTGTTCCCTACCTTGGAATGTACCTGACGGACCTGGCCTTCATCGAGGAGGGAACCCCCAATTACACTGAGGACAATCTGGTTAACTTTTCCAAGATGAGGATGGTAGAGAACCCCAGTGTGCAAAAGTACTCACAACAGCATGAACATAATGTTGTTTCTGTCTTAACATGTTTTTAATTTATTTGTCTCCAGATATCTCACATTATCAGAGAAATACGGCAATTTCAGCAGACGGCTTACAAGATTGATTATCAACCAAAGGCGAGTTTATCTTAACTGGTATTGTTTTATTGTGTGTTTAGTACTTTTTAATATTGTTTTATTTATTTTTTGATTTAAGAGTCAGTTCAGAAAAATTATATATTGGAATTTGTTTGAGATAAAGATGGAATCATTCTTATACATTTTCTCTGTGTTCATTGTTGGTTTAGGTTGCAAAGTACTTGCTGGACAGCAGTACAGCCCTGGATGAGGAGAGCTTGTATGACGCTTCTCTGAGAATTGAGCCCAAAACTTCATCATGAAGAGGAACTCTCTCTCAGTCTCTCAACCCTATAGATGAACTGACCGTTTATTTATGTGCACAACAGTTATAGAGAAGCAAACTCAATCAAACTCCTAGATCTCACTCCAACAGTGATCATGAAAGTCAATATTTGAATCCTAAACATGAAATAGTTTGTAAAATTCAAAATCTAGAGAGAAAATGTAACATATATAAAATTAAAAATGAAATATGGGCAGACATCAATTTCAATTGCAAAATATATATATATGTTGTGTATATTCAGTTCACAGTTTATTTATTTATATATCTATATATACATATAAATAAACTGTGAACAGGTTAAAGTCTTTAAAGTAAAGTCATCCCTGATGATCCTGATGGCCTTCCTCCTGCACTGGGGGGGCTGGACTGGTCCTTCGTGGACGGCATCTCCGTCCTGATGATGCGCAGAGCAGTTTTCTCGTCAGTGTTTGCTTTATCGTATTGGGTGGTGGAACTTTCATACCAGGTGACGATGAAGCCGGTCAGCCAGTGTAGAGGAATCTACAAAAACAGTATAATATAATGTACATAAACTATTATTTGTATTAGACACAGTAGGCATTGCCCTTCTAGTATGTGCTCCTCAATGGACTCGTTAGTGTATAATCGTTATTAGAGACTAAGTAGAAGCCCAGAGAGGTTTCATTTATATAGTTACACAGAGTATTTATATGTTATTTCTCGTCTTAAATGCCAATCTTTGATGCGTTTATTTTCCACCACAGAGAAAACAGACGAGAGTATATAAATAAGATAATTAGTTATATTCTATTGGGAATGTGCAGCATGGTATAAGACGCTCATTCATGATACATGTTGGTCACATTTGACACACGTTGGTCAACTCCCACTTTTTTGCTTTGATGTAAAAGTCATAAAAGAACGGCACGGAAGTGCAACTGTCTCGATGCCGACCAGCTATCAAAAATTTGATTTGACTAAAAAAAAGAAAACAGTTTGACACTTTTGAAAACTTCTCAGCCACATGAAGGGAGTTAAAAGTGGGAGTACTGAGTTGGCTAAAGTTGCCTCATGTGCTGTGATGTTTTATGCAGCTGCTGAATGACAGCGGTTGGAGACTCGGAAGTGTTGGACACGTGTTTTCGGTTTGGAGAGATGGGTTTTTAATGCTTTGCATATAATCACCGTATTCCCCTGGTGGGCAACATGATGTATATACAGTATAAGCACCGGGCAGAGTATGTAGCAGACGTAACCAATATTGAGCCACTTCAGGAAGTTAAATTTCCAGCTTCACTCAGAAAGAAAGAGCGTCGTTTTTATGGTTAATCCTCTTTGGCCAGTGCATTATGGTTTTGCCTTAATCATGAAATAGCCTATATACAAAAGTATGTAAACTATTTTGTTCTACAATTTGCCAATGAAGCAAGAAATATTTGCTGTGTACGATATTGTGTACAGGCAGTCTGATGCATTTCCTAATGTGCAATGTGTTAAAAACATATCCCTTGAAATGTGTTATCCTTATGATCGTTCAACTCTGTAATAACTTTTCTGTGTATGATACCTTAGAGCAAATGTTGAAAGAAACTTATAAGTGTAACACATTCTGTATCCTGTCTTTTCCAATGTGTTAGCAGGAACTATACAGTAGTAATATTGTGCTTATTCTTGGAATATTTATAGGTATTTTTTACAGGCTTTGTATAGAAAAACACCTAAAGCTTAAGTGGCAGGCATGCACCACTTTCACGTGTTCAAATCAAATCTATATCTAGAACAGTATGTGTACTGTATTTATATCCCTCCCTTGCACATGAATCTTTACCCTCTAACAGGCACATCAAATGTTTGCAGTGAGCAATACCCAGTGGTATGAGAATTATCTTTCAGTCTGATTCAACATCTTGAGTAGTATTTCCAGTTTTGTATAAAAGTGTATTCTTTCCTGATTACCTCTTGTTAATAAATATATTCTTTCTCAGGGGGAGAAGTGTCTTCAAGGCTTCCACATTTGTTTTAAGCTACAGTCCTAGTGGGGACCATAAAGAGGGGGGCACAGGGCAGAGGGTGTTACCGTAAAATCCATCCGGCTCCTGTGACGCTCTCTCACAGCCTTCGGAGAGTCTCGACGGGAGGAACCATGGCGCTCGGTGTTTTGTGCATCATAACAGCCTTTTTTGGTTTAGTTCATTTAACTCCGTTCGTGTTACTCGAAGGTGAGTAAACATTCACGCAGTTTTTTGTTTTTTTTACAGTTGAGTTCAGTTTAGTTTGTTGCAAAGTGCGAATCGCCGTCGATTAAAGTTAACGTAGCCTGCAAATCGAAACCGATTTGATAGCAGGCGACAAAACCAAGTGTTGAAGATGAATGCCTAGGCTACAAAAGATATGCAGATATGTTTATTCTCTGGTGAACAACGATGGAATAAGTATTTAGTTAGCTGCTGGTTTGCCTTAGCAAGTTTACATGACCCTTACAGAACGCTTGATTACCTAATATCACGTGATTCACCACCTGTCTCTTCTCTATTGTGTTCTTAACAGCCCCGTGAAGCATTTCCCGTTATAACACCACGTGAAAGTTTGAAATATTGATTAGGTGTTTTAATTAAAAGAAGGCTTTATTCTTTTCCCTATCAGAGGAATATCAATTCAAACAGTGGATGTCACAGGTATGTAATTAGCCTACATAACAACAATGTTACTGAAATGTACTTCAGTCTTTTAATCGTTTGGTTTTTATCTCTTTACTAAAAAGTAAAAACTATTTATTTATCTTCTATATGCTGTTACATTTCTCTGTTTGACTGCAGTACAACAACATTTATGATAACGAGGAGTATTACCACCGGCTTCGCACATTCACGGAAAATAAGAGGAAAATTGATCGTCACAATGCTGGAAATCACTCCTTCACAAGTACAGTAGAGCTCCTCAACAACACGTTTCATGCGTATTACTGCGTATCTCTTCTGAAAACACTTTATAATATTATGAAAGACGTGCATGTCCTCACAACGATCTTCATTTTCAAATCTAGTGGGCTTGAATCAGTTCTCTGGCATGACATTTGAGGAATTCAGGAAATCCTTTCTCTTGACCGAGCCTCAGGTAAGACTTAAGAATTATAAATTTGACCACAGCCACCACCAGCGGTCTTTACTTGGCAAAAACCTTTTGGTTCCGGTCTTTTGTAGAACTGCTCTGCTACCGATGGGGCTCATCACAGCAGCGCCGGTCCTCAACCCGAGTCCGTTGACTGGAGGGAGAGGGGCAACATCGTGACTCCCGTGAAGAACCAGGTATCCTCGCTGTGGTGCCTACAAGAGATAGCACCTCTATCCGGAGGGAGAATCGGCAGGACAGTAATCCAAAGAAACACATTCACTTCCCTGCTAGTTCATTATGAGAAAGTGACGATGAGTAGTAACTCAGTAGCCATTATAACAGCTGTATTAAGCAGACGAGGAAAACTGTTTTGATTTCACAGTCAGCACCGAACAAGTGGAGACATTAGTCACATTAGTCCAACATTCTGTTACAAGATTCATTTATGTGACTGGACTTAAAGCGGAAATGAGCATAAATAAGACTGAGACACAGAGGACATTGTTCTGTTTTCACATGCCGTTGACCTTCAAAAAATCAGTTCCCCTTTAACTTTAACAATAGTCAAGTTGCTCGCCGTGCCCCTATTTAACGTGGTAGAGTTCCCCCGCTTGAAAAAGGAACTGAGATTCCCTGGAAGCCCGATTTCACTCAAGACCAGACACATTTTTTCTTTTTCTTTCTTTCACACTTCTTCTTTTTCTGTCTGGCGTCAAGCGCTCTTTCATTCTCTGGGGTCGTCCCGGGTGCAAAACCTCAAATTGACAAACAGAACTCTTAATAATCAGCAGTTAATGACTAACTGTTAATGTAAATAGCTCCGCCCCCTACGTTACACCTGGGTTCCCTCCCATCAACTCACCTGCTGTTGCTTTCCATACATAGTCACTGAAAAAAACCTTGTTTCACTTCACAACAATTCAGAGTTTCTGTTGATTCATCACCTGTTTGCATCTTCAGGGTCCGTGTGGAAGCTGCTGGACCTTCTCTACCACTGGCTGTTTGGAGTCGGTGAACGCTATTGCTTCCGGGAAGTTAATATCCCTGGTGAGTTTATTTTTTATTATTCAGTGCTATCCATCATCAATAGATTTCCCATGAGGCACTTTCCCACAAAGATAGTTTAGCAGATTTACTCAATAAATAAATCCGTTTTAGAGTTTTATCTGATATTTGCCTTCTTTGTTGATAGTACCAACTAGTAGTACACAATTATTGCTTTCTATGAACGCAAAATGCCGTTTGCTTTCTTTACCAGTCCGAGCAGCAGCTGATAGATTGTGCCCAAGACTTCAACAATCATGGCTGCATGGGGTAAGTGACATGTTTGCACATCCAGCCTGATCTCCAAAACCTGTTCGTAAAAATGTATACGAAAATCTTGAAGATACAAATTCGTAGTGATACAAACTAAATAAATACGGACTGCAACTGATGACGTCACCCTATTCAAAGTGAATGGGGACCTGCACCCCGTAAACACACTCCGTGAAGTCTAACGATGTAAAATAAACGTGTTATGATTCCATTTTTAACGAGAAATCAATGTTAAATTGTAAGAATACAATACTAACCCTAACAACCTCAAAAAATCCAACATGGCGGAGAGACGTCCACTCAAGGGGCGTGGTTAACCACCGCCAGTTAGTATGTATTGTTACGAATTTCTATATCAAATATTTCGCATACATTTTTACGAACAGGTTTTGGAGATCACGTTGGCACATCAGTTGTTTTTTTATACACCAAGAAGAATATTTGCATTTGGCAACAACAATATCTTGTTTGTTTCAGAGGACTCCCCAGCCAGGCATTTGAGTACATCAAATACAACAATGGCCTCATGACAGAGGAGGACTATCCCTACAAAGGACATGTGGGACTTTACTGGAGAAATTTCTCATTGTATTTTTATTATTTATTAATATTTTTACAATTTTAAATAATTTTACAATGTAAGATATTTGTCTCTTTTACTCTTTTCAGGATGACACTTGCCAGTTCGAGTCTTCCCTCGCAGCTGCTTTTGTCCTGGATGTTGTCAACATAACAAGCGTGAGTGAACAAGTGTAAACATGTGGAGATACATTAAAGAAATGACCACAAGGTCAAAGATCAGGTACAGTTAAGCATGTCTTCGTTGGTTAGCCGATAAAAGGAAGAAACAAATAGACAAAATAGTTTCTTATAATTATTTGACTTTGTTGTGAATACATAAAGAGACAGTCTGACACACTGGATCACGTTGACTCCTCACTGCATTTTTCTGTTAACTGTATTAAAATGTTGGTATGTTTGTCCACCCACAGTATGATGAAAAGGCCATGGTTGATGCTGTGGCCCGGCTCAACCCCGTGTCCTTTGCCTTTGAGGTCACTGCTGATTTTATGCACTACAAAGAAGGTGTTTACACCAGGTGAGCTACTGTCTTCAACAAGTCACCACGGGATTCATTGTTGTCACTGACTGTGTCTGTCCCTTTTGCACTAATGAAATGTTTGTAATACTACTGAAGGGTTTTTTGTCTCGTAACCCAGAGTTATTTCACCTTTAAAAGGGATTGTGGAACCAACAAGGCAACCATTTAAATACACAACATCTTGTGGATGGTGATTGGCGGGATGTGACAGAAATCTGCTTCCCCCATTAGAGCACAATGTTGATTATAGACTTTTGTTTGATTTGTGGATGTTTTACCACTTTGCAGGCCCGTTGGCTTCCACATTAGTGTCGGGCCTGTGTAGTGACCCGAGAAACGTACTCCACTACCAAGTATGTTTATCACGCAGCGTATTGCCCCGCTGGCTTGCAACATGTCCGTGCCTAATAGGGAGAAAATCACAACTTGAACCACTGTGAAGATCCAATAGCTCATTTGTTGCGCTGCATGCAGTTCTGAGTGCTTGTAATACATTTCAGTCCGCTCTCTGTCCTCGCTCTCATAACAGTGCTAATATTAGCCTGCGTTTTTGAGTCTCAAAGAGGCATAAAACATATCGACAGTAACAGCGGATAGGCAGGATGCGGCCCACTCACCCTACAAAACACATGTACTCCATTGATCTAAAAGCGTCAGCGTTGTCTGTTCAGCACCGAGTGTAAGGACACGGCGGATAAGGTGAATCACGCGGTCCTGGCTGTCGGTTATGGTGCCGAAGACAACGGCACGCCGTATTGGATCGTGAAGAACTCGTGGGGCACCAGCTGGGGAGTGAACGGGTAAATATAGTGTGTGTCTGCTGAGGTGACTTGTTAAGGCTTCCAGTGATCACGTGGCCAACTTTTTAAATTTTTTTTATTCCAACAGATATTTCATGATCGAGCGAGGAAGAAACATGTGCGGACTGGCTGCATGCGCTTCCTACCCTCTACCTGTAGTTTGAGGACTGACATGGAAGACAGGAAAATGTAAACCAAGACAACACACTTTCCTGCTTTTATGCTGTTTTAAGTTTGATTTCTCAACATAAGGTACACGCCAATCAATTTTACTTAATATATTCATTATGAAGATGCATTTTATTGTTTAAAGTTTGCCTGTGAGGATGGTTGTACCACGTCAGGCTGTTTTCAAGGAACAGAGGTGGGGGGAAAAGAAGGAGTAGCCACTTTACCAATACTTCACATAATCCTGTGACATTCATGGTGCAAAGAAAATTCCTATAGATCGATTATATTCTGTTATCACACATCTTACGTGGGCCATTGCCTCCATTCTTTGGTGAAAGAGTTCTTATGGCTCCATGAAGACACAATCTTGTGTATGAAAATCTCAGAACTTTTTTAAAGAAGATCTTTTCTGACCTGATTAAATACATTTAAAGACAATCATACCCAAAAGGTACAGAGTCAGCTCAGATGGGGAGCTTGTTTTTTCCATTACTACTTGTTGTTATATTAAACAATTATCCACCTTCTGTTATACTACTTCCTTTATTATTGGTGACGTCTGTGTTTGTTTGTTTTTATATTAAACACTTTTCCACTTTCTGCTATACTACTGCCTTTATTATTGGGGATATCTGTGTTTGTCAAATGTGAACTATTTTCACTGTAGAAAAACTCTGGCAATATTACTCAGTCAATTGTTAAACGTTTTAACGTTATTTTTGGGGCCGCATTCATGCATTGAAAAATAGTTATATATATTAGAGACGTTACGTCATGTTCCAGCATGCAATTGACAACACCTGCCAAAAGGTGGCGACATGGTCCGTTTCTGTCGAAGCCCAAGCCGGACGCCAGAGATGAGATGTCAATCAAAATGTAAGGCTGCTCATTGGCTGTTGGCAGTAAGAAGAACAGCCCCTATTCTGTTGACATATAACGACAACCAATGAGCTGCTAACATTTCGTTTCACAACACAAAGTGGGCGGGGGCAATTAAATAACTTTTCAGCGTGGCGCGAAAGCGTTTTTCTCCTTTAAAATATCAGAAGTCAAACAGCCTTATAAGTGTGTGAGTAACTTATAACCACCTGAAGACAGTTATCCTGACGACAAAGTCCACGCGTGCTGACATACGTGCACTTGTATGGAGACAAGACGAACAAAACGCGTTACTGTGGCGGTACAGTCATTGGTGAGTTTGTCAAGTATTTAGTTAAGGTTATATTAAGGTATCTGACGTTATATTTGTTAGATGAAATTACGTTAGCTGCTTAGACAACAAGACGCGAGCTTCTCTGGAAAAGTGACAACGTTGGTCACCTGTCAATGATGCGCACCTTGTAGGAAATGAGCCCTGCGGAGGGACCAGGGCGACGATCAGCACCGAAACGGTACCGCTACTCACCCGAAAAAACTCACGCTAAAACACAGAAAAAGGTAAGAGACCTGCCCATTACGAAAACTGCTTGTTTTCATTTTTTCACTTCTAATTTGCCTGCCTATATTTTGTTGAAAGGGGAAGACAACAACGCGCAGTGACCATGGCGGACTTTCGCCATATGAGCTGGAGCGTCTGGAGAACATCAGACAGAATCAAGCTTTTCTGTCATCCATCAACCTGTTCCAGGTAGTTCTTAAACACGGTCCATTTATTGTCCATTTTAATTGAGATAATAGCCACACCAAGCAGTGACATCTAAAATGACAACCAACAACAGTATTTCACTTGTTGTTCTAAATAAATACAAAAATATGTAATAAATGTAAAGATGTCCCATACATATATTTTACATTAAATTATGTTATGTTTCTTAAACAATGCAGTGGATCAGCATGCAGTGTTAATAGCAGAATATTGTAAATAATACATGCTTTTATGTTGTCATGAAAGTGGAGTCAATTATTTTTTTAAAGTGAAAAATCTAGGTACAAATTCCATCCATCCATCTTCAACCGCTTATCCGGGGTCGGGTCGCGGGGGCAGCAGCTCCAGCAGGGGACCCCAAACTTCCCTTTCCCGGGCCACATCTACCAGCTCTGACTGGGGGATCCCAAGGCGTTCCCAGGCCAGTGCAGAGATATAATCTCTCCACCTAGTCCTGGGTCTTCCCCGGGGCCTCTTCCCAGCTGGCCGTGCCTGAAACACCTCCCTAGGGAGGTGCCCAGGGGGCATCCTCACCAGATGCCCAAACCACCTCAACTGGCTCCTTTCGACGCAAAGGAGCAGCGGCTCTACTCCGAGCTCCTCGCGAATGGCTGAGCTTCTCACCCTATCCCTAAGGGAGATGCCAGCCACTCTCCTGAGGAAACCCATTTCGGCCGCTTGTACCCGTGACCTAGTTCTTTCGGTCATGACCCATCCTTCATGACCATAGGTGAGGGTAGGAACGAAGATTGACCGGTAGATCGAGAGCTTTGCCTTCCGGCTCAGCTCTCTTTTCGTCACAACGGTGCGGTAAAGCGAGTGCAATACCGCCCCCGCTGCTCTGATTCTCCGGCCAAAGTCACACTCCATCTTCCCCTCACTCGTGAACAAGACCCCGAGGTACTTGAACTCCTTCACTTGGGGTAGGGACACATTCCCTACCTGGAGTAGGCAATCCATCGGTTTCCTGCTGAGAACCATGGCCTCAGATTTAGAGGTGCTAATCCTCATCCCGACCGCTTCACACTCAACTGCGAAACGTTCCAGTGAGAGTTGGAGGTCACAGACGGAAGATGCCATCAGGACCACATCATCTGCAAAAAGCAGCGATGTGATCCGCAGCCCCCCGAACTGTAGACCCTCCTCCCCCCGACAACGCCTCGATATCCTGTCCATGAAAACCACAAACAAGATTGGTGACAAGACGCAGCCCTGGCGAAGGCCAACCCCCACCGGAAACGCCTTCGACTTACTGCCGAGCACCCGAACACAGCTCTCGCTTTGGGCGTACAAGGATTGGATGGCCCCAAGCAAGGACCCACTCACCCCGTACTCCCGCAGCACCTCCCACAGTATCTCTCAGGGGACCCGGTCATACGCCTTCTCCAAGTCCACAAAACACATGTAGACTGGATGAGCATACTCCCAAGCCCCCTCTATGATCCTGGAAAGAGTGAAGAGCTGGTCCGTTGTTCCACGACCAGGACGAAAACCGCATTGTTCCTCTTCAATCCTTGGTTCGACTATCGGCCGAACCCTCCTTTCCAGGACCTTAGAGTAGACTTTACCCGGGAGACTGAGTAGTGTGATACCCCTGTAATTGGCACACACTCTCTGGTCCCCCTTTTTGAAGAGGGGTACCACCACCCCGATCTGCCACTCTTTTGGCACTGTCCCAGACTTCCACGCAATGTTGAAGCGGCGTGTCATCCAAGACAACCCCCCAACACCCATTGCTTTTAGCATCTCTGGACGGATCTCATCAATCCCCGGGGCTTTGCCACTGCGGAGTTGTTTGACTACCTCAGTGACCTCCACCAGGCCAATTGACGATGAACCCTCCTCCGCCTCCAGCTCTGCCTCTACCAACGAGGGCGTAGTAGTTGGGTTCAGGAGTTCCTCAAAGTGTTCCTTCCACCGCCCGATAACCTCCTCAGTCGCGGTCAACAGGGTCCCATCCTTACTGTACACAGCTTGGATGGTTCCCCGTTTCCCCCTCCTGAGGTGCCGGATGGTCTTCCAAAAACACTTTGGTGCCGATCGAAAGTCCTTCTCCATAGTTACCCCGAACTCCTCCCATACTCGCTGCTTTGCCTCCATCACGCAGAGGCTGCTGCCCTTCGAGCCTGTCGAGCAACTGCCTCTGGAGTCCCACCGGATATCATAACCCGGAAGGCCTCTTTCTTCAGTCGGACGGCTTTCCTGACCACCGGTGTCCACCACGAGGTTCGAGGGTTACCGCCCCTTGATGCACCTAAGACCTTGAGGCCACAACTCACCGCCGCGGCTTCACCAATGGAGGTTTTGAACATAGACCACTCTGGTTCAATGTCCCCTACCTCCACAGGAATGTGAGAGAAGCTCCGCCGGAGGTGTGAGTTGAAAATCTTTTGGACCGGGGCCTCCTCCAGACGTTCCCAGTT
Organism: Gasterosteus aculeatus; assembly: GCF_964276395.1. NCBI lineage: Eukaryota > Metazoa > Chordata > Actinopteri > Perciformes > Gasterosteidae > Gasterosteus > Gasterosteus aculeatus. The sequence continues at coordinate 16,872,772 of NC_135700.1, read as the reverse complement.
GACCCTCACTACACGCTTGGGTTTACCGGGTCTGTCCCGAGTCTTCCCCCATCCTCTGACCCAGCTCACAACCAGATGGTGATCAGTTGACAGCTCTGCCCCTCTCTTTACCCGAGTGTCCAGAACATGCGGCCTAAGATCAGACGATACGATTACAAAATCGATCATTGATCTTTGGCCTAGGGTGCTCTGGTACCACGTACCACTACACTTATGAACATCCTTATGTTCGAACATGGTGTTTGTTATGGACAATCCGTGACTGGCACAGAAGTCCAGTAACAAACACCCGTTCGGGTTCAGATCAGGGAGGCCATTCCTCCCAATCACGCCTCTCCAGTTCTCTCCATCGTCGCCCACGTGCGCATTGAAGTCTCCCAGTAGGACTATGGAGTCCCCTACTGGAGCCCCATGCAGGACTCCATTCAGGGTCTCCAAAAAGGCCGAATACTCTGAGCTGCTGTTTGGTGCATATGCACAGACAACAGTCAGAGTTTTCCCCCCCACCACCCGAAGGCGTAGGGAGGCGACCCTTTTGTCCACCGGGGTAAACTCCAATGTAGCAGCACTCAGCTGGGGAATTATGAGTATTCCCACACCCGCCTGGCGCCTCACACCATGGGCCACTCCGGAGTAGAATAGAGTCCACCCCCTATCCAGGAGTGTGGTTCCAGAGCCAAGGTTGTGCGTAGAGGTAAGCCCCACCATATCCAACTGATAACGCTCCACCTCCCGCACAAGCTCCGGCTCCTTCCCCCCCAGAGAGGTTACGTTCCACGTCCCCAGAGCCAGCATCTGCTGCCCAGGTCTGTTCCGTCTAGACCCCCCACTGTCACTGCCACCCTTGTAGCAGCGCACCCGACCCCATCGATTTCCTCCACAGGTGGTGAGCCCATGGGGAGTAGAGTGTTGGGCTGCCGCGTCACTCCTTCGGGCTGTGCCCGGCCGGGTTCCGCGGTAAACCCGGCCACCAGACGCTCGCTGTCGGGCCCTCCATCTGGGCCTGGCTCCAAATGGGGGCCCCGGGCTTCCTCCGGGCCGGGTAACTCCTTCCCTCTTACGTTTTTTCATGGGAGTCTTGAACCATTCTTAGTCTGGCCCCTCGCCTGAGACCACTTTGCCAAGGGTAACCCTACCAGGAGCACAAGGCTCCCGACAACACAGCCCTCAGGTTCATAGGGACACACAAACCTCTCCACCACGATAAAGTGACGGTTCCCAGAGAGGTACAAATTCTTCCAGTTTATTTTGCATTAATACCAATATACCGACTTTGTGTTTCTCTTGTTTTTCTTTTTAAAAGGCAACTGAGGAGTTAAAGCAGTTGACACAGCCGAAGGCATCGCAGAGGCGTCTCCTGAGGTACGGTGTGAATTCTGAACTCTTCATCAGCGTATTAGTTATTTACATCGGTTGTGCCTCAGCCTGCCAATTACTTTAAAGGTGTCTGGGAGGATACGGTTTCAAATTAGTTTCAAACATGAAACTAGTATGTATGTAGAAGAGCAAAGCCAAGAAGGAGGTGAAGAAGGAGTTGACAGTGGTCAGTTGAAATTATGTCCATTTTATCTTTTGTCTTTCTCCATTTCATACAGCTGATAATTGATTACTTTTTAAACATTTCCTCAGAAAAGATGTTGCCTATAGACACTTTCCTTTTTTAAGTTTTAGCTACACGTATAATATTTCAGAAGTCAACAAACCAGTGTCTCCTTTATGCAACTTTAGTGTTCTTTTCTGCAGTGGCAGGGTGAAGGCTGCTGCAAAGGAAGCGCTGCCGGCTCGCAAATCCCTTCGTCTCCAAAATAAAGAGCCCAACACCTTGATACTTCCTGGTGAACCCGAGGGGTTGCTGTACATGCAAACGGTAACTACATGAAAATATTATACAGAGTATTTAAAAAAAAAATGTATTTCTTTATTTATTTCCTGATTTTGGAACTCACTTGAGTTTTTCTAATTTATTTTAAGTCACTCAAGAAACCTCCCGGTCCTCTGCCTATGGATCCGATCAACATGGACGAGGGAAGCAAGCTGCCATCATCACTTCTTGAGCTGTGCTCAGAGGTGGGACTTTCCCCCATTGGCTATTGCAATGTTACATGTTGACATTACTTTGAAAATGTTTTTACCAATCTGGTTTTCTCCCAGAAATGTAAATACGCATTAAGCGGTTTACTGTTGTGCCCCATGACCACTATAACTTTCAAAGGTAAAGATTATTTTGGATATGTCTACTGTTGATATGTTGCCTGCATATTTGCTGGATGATACTTATTTGCTTTGCTCCTGGATCAGTTGATGACTTTTCTTTTCATAGGGTTACCCCGAAGAAAGAAAAGTGGATCTTGATCTGAAAGAGTAAGACTTTTTTTTCTCGATTTTGATTCTTTCGGCTTCTTCAGATGTAACTTCTCCTTCTCTGAGAGCACATTGTGCTCCCGTAGGTCAGTGCATTCACTACTGTCTCTATGCAGCTACCGCTCAGCCCTGAAGAACATGAGGATAACTGAGGACACAGTGGCCAAAGTGGTGAAGGGCCACATCTACTCTGCTTCCTTCCACCCGTGTACCAGCAGCCTGTTGGTTGCCGCCGGCGACAAGCTGGGCAATGTTGGACTCTGGAAGTTGGTGAGTTATTTTTCTTTCCACCAATCTTAATGTTTATAAATTGGTCACCAGACGGCGCCACACGCTCCAGAGACTCAATGTGCTGCATCATAAAAGGAAAAAAAGTTAGCTATTACACTTAGTGAACAACAGCAGAGGTACCTGAGGATAATGCCTTTTTCTTTTTTGCACATTTTTTAAGTGAAAAGGTCGGGAAGAGTTGTATATCTCACCTACTGTGAATGTGAGGCACAGTGGACACATAATATTTTATATCACATGATATCTCCAAAAACACACACACACACACACTGCGTTCTCTGTATGTTCCCTCAGGGTGGCGAGGGGGTTGATGATGGTGTGCTGCTCTTCGAGCCCCACACTCGTCCAGTCAGCTGCATGGCGTTCTCCAGGGCTCACCCCACCCAGCTGCTGAGCTGCAGCTATGACGGATCTCTACGCTGCATGGACGTAGAGAAGGCCGTCTTTCACGATGTGAGATGGCCTTTGTTTCACAAAATGTACCCGTACATATATATATGTATATATATATATATATATATATATATATAATTGGCATTACTTACTTATCGGTACCACCTTAATCTTTGTGCGTTGTCGCAGGTGTACGACATTGAAGATGGCCTGAGAACGTTCGACTTCATGTCACGTGACTGTTCGACACTGGTAGTCGGGAACTGGTTGGGAGAAGTTGCCATTGTCGATAGGCGGACTCCAGGGTAACGACTAATAGCCCATAATGAGATACATGAGTTTTTTTTTGTCTCTCTCCACTATGTAGAAGAATAACCGATTTATGTGGAGAATTATAACTCTTGTCAATGAATAATTCTTCCTAATAAACATGCTTGGCTGCCTTTCCGTTTCTCTGAAGAAACACCCACGAGTCCCTTCACTCTTTGGACAAGACCCTGCGCTGTGTCAGCGTCCACCCTTTACAGAAACAGTACTTTGCGGTTGCAGAACGCCGGTACGTCTGATTATTGATACAGTACATCCACGTTTCCCTGTCTTGTTGGCGTTTTTAACAAACTACAGAAATGTTTGGGTCTTGTCTGCAGGACGGTGAATATTTACGACAGCAGATGTCTGAAAAATTCAAAAACCCCGGCGGTCTCCCAGCTGCATGGACACTCTTTGAGCATATCCAGCGCCTATTTCTCCCCTTGCACTGGAAACAGGCTTCTCACCACCTGTATGGATGAGATGATCAGGTGAAGCCGGCTCAGCAGAATTATGTTATGTTCTTATTGCAATTGACCTTTCAACTGCAGCTCAATTCTGTCCTCAACCGACAGGATATACGACACATCTTCAATGACGGAAAAATCCCCCCTGCTGACATCCATCAGGTGAATCCCTGTTATTCGTTTGCCGACTTTGTTGTTCCTGTGTGTTTCTGTGTCGGTTTGAGGCTCACGACCGGACCCACATCCTTCTTCATCTTCAGACACAACACACACACGGCCCGGCCGACCAAACTGACCAAGCTGTCGGCGGTGTGGGACCCCAAGCGGGAAGACTGCTTTGTGGTCAGCTCGTCGCGGCCCCGGTCGGTGCAGGTGTTCCACCAAAGCGGCCAACTGCAGCGCCACTTTGTGGACGGGGAGAACTTCAACACGGTGCTGTCGGTCGCTGCTTTCCACCCGTCAAGGAATGCCTTCGTCGGCGGCAACGGGTCAGGGCGCCTGCAGGTCTTCTCAGACTAAGATGATGCATGGAGCAATAATGTGACCACGACCTTTAGTCGACCTTCTTTCAGGTAGGAGATATTTTCGTTACGGTCGAGGGGAAGGAGGTTACCTCGGTTCTCTCCTCTTTGTCTGGAGCTCCGTATCGCTTTAAGGCCGTTGTCGTAAGTCGCACACTAAATTGTAAAATGCAGTTGTATTTATCTTTTTTTTCCAGTTTTCTGTGTGGATTGTTCTGTATTAATGAGGACCACCCCCACCCCACCTGTTTCTTTACTCATAGTTCTCCTGAGCGTTATTTGTGATTTTCTTCATTAAAATAAAACGGCTGCTAATCTTTGTTATATTTGTTCAAACCCCAAATTACATTACAACAGCAGTCAATAAATCAAATATTCTGACAAGAACATTTCATTCGGTACCTGTCTCGTGACTCTGTACTTGAACTGTTGGTTGCAAATGAATAACTGATTGACTCACTTTGTTGGCTTTGCTCTTTACTTTTCTGTTATAATATTTATAACGTTTAATACTTCAAATGTGTTGAAGGACCCAAACAATTTCTAAAATTGGTTCCCTTCGGGTGTTTTTTGTATTCTTTTTAAAAATATTTTATTTCGTGACTGAAGCAAAGTGAATAAATGGGGAGATTTTTACACAAAACATTTCGAGTGTGAGTGCAACTCATTTTAGCATCGCCGTTTTTTACCTTTGGAGGGCAGCATTGTGACAGAAATGAATTGTGATTATTATCATTGACTCTGGTTTTAGGGACAATCTGAAAAACATCAAAAGGAGCCGTTTCTTCTCGACGGTTTGCTTCCTCTGTGAATTCATTGATCTTCTAGAGGTTGTAGCTGCCAGACGTCAAGAGTAGATCAGATCTATTCATAAATAAGTGACACCAGCCGTACGTCAGTGATTGGAAAGAAAGCGATCTTGTTTGGAGGTAATAAATGCAGAACACATGCTTACAGAGACATTTCCATGGTACAGGAAAGAAGCGTACAGTAAAACCACATCAGAGGCCTCATTCCCGCTTACAGGACCCAATAAAACCAACACAAGAGATTCCCGTTAATGGAACCGTCGCCCCTCTTTAGCAGTACAAGTGATTTGACAGATTTTAACAATACAAAAATCACTACATTGCAAGAGGAAATATTCAGGTAGTTGAATCTGCTACTTCTGCTGTTCTTTATGAGCTGAAAATACGAACCTCTCCAGAGTCGAGTGAAAATGGGTCCACTGATGGGTGCGTGGGTCATTTACAAGTATTTGAAGTATTTGACCGACCATCTACTCCGTACCTCTAAAATGGATCAAGGAAGAGCAGCGCGGTGCAACAATTAAACTTGACTTGGCGACGTTACTCTCCTTGTGATTGGTCGGGAACTGTGGGCTCCGTTCCCTTCACTCATGCATCTACAGGCTCTTCAGACCGACATTCCTTTGCTGTATATAATTATTACTATTCATAACATTATCTGTTATTTATTGCCCAAATTATGTTTAGCCTTTTGTTATACATGAACATAAAGTGAGACTTTGAAGAACAAATTATACTACAGTTATCGCATGTGCCTCTCCCGGCCTTTCTTTCACCTGACAGTCGATCAGAAACCAGCGAGCACCGTATGAATCAAAGCAAATGCATAAGCCGCTTGTCAAGTCTGAAAAATCAATCACAAGAAAATACTTTTTTCCGTTAAATATAACACAAGGGTCAATGTGTCTGTACTAGTCACTCAACTCATTACTACTAGAAATGATTAATACTTCCGGTTACTTCACTATTTCTGAATCTTGGAATGGACATTAAAAGCCATGTATTTAATCCCGGAGAGACTTAATAACTGTTTTCTGTCAAATTACAACTGCTGCATTTTTGGAGAGGAAAGATGTGCAAATTCATTTCATTAAGTGTCCTACACATCTCAGCCACTCGTCATCCTACACCACTCCTCTTGTTGTATAAGAAACACATCCATTTCAGTTGAAGTAAGAGGGTACCTGCTATCTTTATTTAATCGCTAGTGGCTTGTAAGGAGGACCAACATTTAACTGTTGACTGCTCTGTGATGTAAAGAATAACTTCGGGCTGACCTGTGAAATGAAATCTACGTAATAAGGCTGCAGAAGGAGATCAGAATTCCCGTCTGTTGACGCATCAGACAACAGAGGTTTCTTTGGTAGTGGTGATGAGGAATATTGCAGAATGACGTAAACGTGGCGCGTCTTGTAAGCAAGGTGGAAAACTATACATCCGCTGTAAAGAATAATGCTTTAAGTCCATTAAAAGCCACTATGTGTGTAAATGAGACGTCAGTTTGTATGAAAATGGAAACATGATTTAAATGAATTCAGTCTCAACATTTAAAATGCATGAATGTGAAACAGCAGGGCTAAACAAAGTTTTATGACGCTTTACACAAACTTAACTCAGACTCTCTTAACCGTACGATGTGGGGAAAATATAGCACTAATTTATGTCCTTTACAAAAGTCAAAACAAGGTCAAAGCTCCCTTAGTGGAAAGGATCTTTTTTTTCTTTCTCCGTATCAACAGTATTGCACATCAAGATAAACTGTTTTATGTGTGGGAGTCAAAGAACTAACCAAGTACTTCACTATCACTACAGCTGGAGCTCACATAGTCCCATCACCTTTACGACTACTGTCAAAGTAACTACGGCGAACGCACAACTGTTCCTTACACATTGAAGTTGATTGTAGCTATAAGAATTATTTGGCTGCTATTAAAGAAAACCCCACTAACCTACCACCTCCATTACTTACTTATAGCTTTACAATTATCCATCGGACAATACAACTTTAGTGGCTGAACAAAAATGGTCACGTGAGCACTTTAAATAGACGTCCGACCACAACCGAAGTCACACTTATCACAAAAAGGACCATTTGAGGACAGCGGCAACATATAGTGACCGCAAATTCATTCCTTTTGTTTCAATTGACTTACCAGATGTTGGGTTGTGTGACACTTTAGCACAATTATCTCAAAATGGCCTGTATTCATTTTCCTACGCTTTCCTGTCACTGTGTCACATGGTGAAAAACCCTTCATGGCTAGAAAACAGTTATAACATTTGCGAGCATAATTTGATTCAGGACTGATCTTTCCATTTCACACCTTCTCCGACCCCCTGGAACCATGAATGTGAAGTAATGTTATTGTTTTTCCCTCAGTGCTTCATTCAAACCCTCAGGTTGCACAACACACGGGTTCATTCCGTCTTACAATGATATTTCAACATGAAAATGAATACAAAAATAAAGGCAACTATTAACTGGTTAAATTAGTGAAGTCTGTCAGACTTGTTTGTCCCTTTTCGGCGTTTGGATCAAACCGTGTTACTGTGTCTTTGTGTAAAAAATAAAATACCTTGAAATGACCTGAGTTTCCAAAGTAAAATGTGATTTCCTCCTTTTTTTTTGTTTTTTTTGTTGTTGCAGTGATGGTCAAACATAAACATAAACAACAGCGCGAGGCTTGGCACGGGAACCTCCTCCTGGGAGCAGGTGAGTCGGGAACACGGACGGCACCCTTCTCTCTCCTCCCGTCCTCGCCCGTTGTCGCACGTGTCGCATCTCCACCGCGTTGCCGCACTTCGGTCTCCGCCTCACTTGCTGACGAGGAGTCCTCCCACCCATCGCAGCTTACAGGCGAACCAGCGCCGCAGGGGGCAGAAGTACTCAAAGTGGAACTGCTGGAATTCGGGGGTCTTGCGGATGTCCCTCAGGAAGGCAATGTCCAGGTCCGACTCGGTCAGCATGATGAGGAGCAGCAGCAGGGCGAACAGCAGCCCGATGGTCACCAGGAACAAACGCAGCACGCTCAGGATGAACTTGTTCAGCTCCTCCACGTCGCTCGGCGGCGACGACGCCGCCGCCTTCCTACGCGGCGCCCTCCGGTCGGCGGGGAACTCCGCGCTGTGGCCCTCCCTCGACGCGCCCGCCTGTGACCCCTGCTCGTCAACGCTGCGCGGGGCGCCGTTGAGGTGGCGCGCCGGGGGCACCTCCGCCCCGTGCTCGGCCACGGGCGTGGACAGCATGCTGTCCGAGGGGCTGTAGGCCTCGTCGGAGATGACCGCCGACGTGCTGGCCTCGCTGCCGTCCTCCAGGTGGCCCCGGGAAGACATGAAGGAATCGCCATGGGAGACGGAGCGCACGGGCGTGGAGTGGGCGCTGTCTCGCAGGGACTCGAGACCTGCAAGGACACCACAGAGGGAGGCGGGTTCGTGAGGCAAAGGCATAGTCAAGAACTATTAGGTCGACCGGTCGGTGACTCTAAAGGACGCGACGGTGTATTTTGTACAAATGTGACTGTTGACTCTGCTCGGTTTTGAGATTTTGAGGCAGTATCCGGGTACAGTAAGCGGTTGAACACAGGGGCAACAAGTGGTCAGCTTGTCACGACCGATGCTCGAGAGACTGATCCCATCCTGCAGGCATGTAATCTATTTCTAAATTAAATCAACGGCAACTCTAACCTTCAAGTAAACCATACTCGTTTAAGCAAAAGTTACTCTGCAGGCAAAATGTGAACTGGATCCATGGAGCCGTACACAACACATTACAAAGTTCCATGAATTGATCCATGCGTTTGGGTTTTGGAATCGGAGAAACTTGAAATATCTGTCTCATTGTTCAAACTACTCTTTAAGACCAAGTTGCTCCAATTTGAATCCACAAGAAGGACAACACTCCCCAATCCCACGTGACAGAAGCCGCAGCCCCGCGCTTTACCTGCGCCGCCGCCTGCTGATTGGTTGCGGCCGTGGCGTTGGACCGGCACCGCTAGTCTGGAAGGAGTCCCGGAGCCCCGTCCCGGCGCAGGACCAGAGCCTGAGGTCGCAGAGACCCCCGCCTGGAGGGCGGGGAAGAGCGGTACGAGCCCCAGGGCCCTGCCCAGGAGCCTGGGGCCCAGAGACAGCACGCGCACGTTCACTTCCCGATAGCAGTGATTGACCATACGCAAGTGAACGTTCACCGTGGTCTTGATCCGGATCAGACACTTCACCATGGCTCCGGTCTACCTTCCCTCCCTAACTGTGTTTCCCGTTTCTCCCGTTTTCCGCTCTCCGTCTTCCTTTTATCTGTCTGTTCCTCTCACTGTCTGTTTTTGTCTCCGACCGGCTTCGCTAAGCAGCCCTCACTCCTGCACAGAGAGCTCCCGCGTACCGCCGGCAGCGGTAGGAAAATAGAGAGACAGACGAGGAGGGTGAAAGACAAGGGCCGGGGGAATGTGGCTCACTTGTGTCGCAGTCCGCGGCGCTCGGCACACGCGGCGTGGCCCCTGACAGCAGGAGCTATTTTCAGGCCCGGATCATGTTACCAGTGGAGAGCGGCGACAAAAAACACACTGGGGGTTTGTTTCAGTGGGTCGCAATGTCGGAGGCCTTCCCTGGATGTCGGTGACATGAGGGGGTCTGGTTTTACAGAAAGGGCCGTCTTTGTGGAAGACACTGTGCTGTAAGTTCATTTATTTTTAGGGAGGCTTGCAAATTTAGTCACAATGACAGCATCGGCAAAAGGTTAATAGCCTGTTGGAGAAAAGACGGGTCAGTGCGTGCCCTTTACAAACTGACTTTTCTGTGTCTAAATACTGCTGCGAGTCACTGGCTCCAGCTTGTGTGTGCGTGCGTGCGTGTGTATCCCCTCTGAGTGAAGAAAATGACTGACAGAAAGGCTGCATTGTATAAAGAGGATGTCAGTGTATCGAAATAACGTCAGCGCCTTAAAAAGGACCCCGGATGAAACCAGGAGTGTGTGTGTGTGTGTGTGTGTGATCCCAACAGATCAAGTGACACGGACCTACAAAGTGATTCCCTAAACAATCCTACCCGAAGGGTTTTGCAGTCAGCAGAGGGTTGTGGTTCAAGTTATTTGAAGAGTAAAACAATTGCGTTTTTTATGTTCTTTTTAAAGCCACATGTTGCATGAAGATGCAACACCCGAACACTAGGAACAGCAATTATTGAAAGAGCATTACATAGAAATAATGAATGAACAATTATAGTTCGATAAAAGGAATTTATGGAGATAGGTGATGTATTGGCTGGATGGTAAAAGGGTTCATGGTAAAATACAGTTTAATCATAGAATAGTTCATTATTATAGTTGAAATGTTAATTATTCAACTAGTGCCGAACTTTAATTATATAAAAATAATTTTATTTTTCTATTTCTATTTTACATTTATTTTAAATTTTAAAATGAAAGAACCACTGGACGTGCAGGCTCTCTGACCAACATCTGCTTCACACTGATGACTGAGGCAATTTGATGACCCACAAGTTAGTTATTTTACTTCACGGTATTATTCTGATCCTTTGACTGTGTGCTTTACCCTCCATGATGGAAATGTGCACAGCTCTCCGCCGGGTCCTCGGCACGCTGGTCAAACGAGGGCCGTGGGTGATGGACGGACAGCTCCTGCTGGGCACCATGCCATGCCTGAAAACAACACAGCTGTACGTCATACGCCGAATGAATAAACCTTGGTTAGCCCACATTTAGGGCAATATTATCTTATATCTTAATATTTTTTAAAGATTCTGACCTGTGTATCTCAGGTGGGTCTCTCTTAATTTTGGCACTTTGTTCCATCACCTCTTTTGCAACCTTCCCACTAAAGAAAATAAAAATAAAAACCTCTCATGTGATTTATTAAACAGAAATTGAGATTTTACAAGGACAATATGTTCTCAACAAATCAACGTTTACCTGCCCAATCGTATGCGTACTTGATATTCGTACTTAATTATTCACCTGTATCTGAAGCGACTTCCCTTGAAGAAGAGATTACTGCTGGACACAGTGCGGACTTGACTTGACTTCTCCAACCTGTGCGAAAATTGTGATTTACATGATTTATGAAATAGTGACTCACATTATGCCCTTTTTGCACACTTTGTGTTGCAGGTCTTGTGACTCACTTGAAGAAGGCCTGATTCTCGACCCCACACTTCCACAGATGCTTACAGGCCTCCGGTGTAGGTGCAAAGTACGTCAGTATGATCTTCTTATCCTGTAACATGTCCAGCGATACCGTTTATATGACTTTCAATACAACTTAATGTGGTAAGCGTGGATTCATTCTCATGTTAAAGAGACAATGACTTCACATGTACTGTTATGGATTACACAGGCAACCCAGTGGCAGTGTCCCATGCAGAGGACAAAGCTTCGCGAGCTCCACGGGCTAGAAAGGGGAAGGTTTTAATAAATAATACACGCGTACCTCCGTCTGATTTGCATATATATGGAATGTCTTTGCTTCAAACTTGAGTTTGGTCACCTCCTCCCTGCGTGTGAGAGACACAGAAAGACACGATGCAATACATTTATCCTTAAAAAAAGCATAGTTTAGTGGGCAATAAAGAAAAGAAAGGCGTCTGACGGTCGTTGTGTTTATTTCCTCTGCTTCTCCAGGGCTGCACACCTGATAGGGGATTAATCCGTGCGCCCCGTGCACCCCGTGCTTAGAGGCTGAGCAGCAGATCCCATTTGTTTGCAGATCTCCTCTCTGCTCGTGTCGTTGGTGTGGCTTTTGGACGCTTTACAGGTTCCTCCCAACAATTTCAGATATATTGTCTGAAGTAAGTATTTCATTTGTGTGTCCCCTGTTAATGTCCCTTTCTGGTGTTCGATTGGACTTATAATTATTAAGTTATTATTATTATTATTGTTCCCTGTGTTTTGGATTTACCAGCTGGCTGCTTTGTGCTACCTGTCTGTGCTTACCCGTCTTCCCTCGGCCTCTCAGGTTATGAGTCTTTATCAACAATAATCCTCATCGTTCCATCTGTGTTTGTGTTGAACTCGGGACATTAGGCCTTAAAAAATCATGAAAACTAATGCTGTCATGTTAGTAAATAAGTAAAAAGTAATATTATAGTCTCTCATTAAAAAACTGCTGAGTATTGTACATCATAGAAAGGTGCCATAAAAAGTCTCATTTATGACTCACAGACAAAAGGTCTGAAAAAAGGCCTTTCCTTGAGTGTATGAAGCAGTTTATTTCAAGCTTTTGTATAAAGCTGTTAAGGATGATATATGTTAATTCAAATAATGTTTCGGTCATCTTTTTTCTGTCTGCTTAGAACCTTTTGCTTTTCTGTACGGAGCTTTTACTTTACAAAAACGGCAAAAAAGTCTGGCTTTAATTTGTGAGCATGCACCTGGCCGTTGCACATGTTTTTTATCTAGCATCATGAACAGTTTTAACTTCATCTTAACTCACCATTTGAGGAAATGGACCCTCCTGTTTCCTTGCAGCACAGTGAATCCAAAAGGAGTAAAAGCCAGAAAAGCAGGGTTGCCAGACACATCCTGACAGGCACATAAACCCAAGTTTTTTATTTTAGAATCATCATTTTAAATAACAGATAGATTATATTTACTTGTCCAACATTGATACTTTACACTTCAAGACAGTAACAATTACATTTTATGATTGACTTCAAAGTTCATCTCACATTTACTCAAAAAAAACCATCAAACAAAATGACTCTTTGCGTCACATGGCATATTTAATGCCATAATTAAGACTCTAAAAAAAACTACATCACAGAATACATGTGTTTTTGTAATAACCACCTTGCATGGATGAGGGTCCACTCCGTATGTCTCCAGCCTCTGAGCCTTCTGGAGAAAGTTCATCTCTGACGTTTCTGGACTCTGACCTCTGAGAGAAAAGAATAAAATGTCAGTCGATTGGCTTCTGACACAAACAACTATCAACTCACTTATTGTGCTCAACTTTTATTCTATTTCATCATCCTTTGGGTCAAGGTTTGTGTGGATTTTTGATGAATGAGCTGAGTGTTTACTCTGTCAGACAGAGAGGAAATATTTCCCCATCACTCTCTCTAGTTATGGAGTCTACGTATTGGGATGATCTTTTCCTAAAATGGCTTCAGATACAACTTTCTCCTGTGATGACACTTGAGTTTGGGGCGCTGCCTCTTGAATGTTTCAATTTTTGTCAAAAAAGATTGAATAAATGGAAGATAGAGGGCAGCGTAGGATCAAACCAGTGCCTGTGTCCACCCGACTGATAAATACTGTGTTTGTATGTCTGTATCTGTGAGAGATGGTGAAAAGATTCAGAGAAAATTTTAAAAAGTTGTACCCACAAATACGGTTGATTCATGTGAATTATCAGCCAATAAATCAAAGGAAGCCAATGACATGCTAAGCTAAGCTCATATCTGAGCACTGCAATGTGCGGAGTGGCAAGATGACGATGTTTCTGTGTCTGCTCACGGCAATTGGGTCGCCATGTGTACCCGCCGTGACCTCGGCATGCAACAACACCCTTCCACCTGCAGGCCGAGGAGGCAAAGCAACGTTAACCAGCCCTGACTGACCACTGCTAATCACTCCCCGGGTGCAACACGAACACTGCACCTAGACAAAAAACTAGACACAAAATCCAAAAGGTGGTCAAACCTCTTTTTTCCGACATTTTTAACACGTAGACGTGCTGAACCTGACGGCACAACACACATCTGTAACGCTACATGGAAGAATGAGCGGGGACCGCGACATCCCCGCCCAACTGTTCCCGGACTCTGTGAACAATCAGCACCACCAAGGGGAGCAAATACAAACTGAGCAGCATTATTGGCTGCGTGAGCACTGGTCACTGCAGGCCCGAGGCGGGGCCCCCTCGAAACTGGGCAATCGTAGCGAGCGGTCTGCCGTGTGTTGCAGACTGTTGTTTGCGTACGTGAACATGTCAGTGCCTTGTTTTGCAGAGGTGGGTATGCAAGGCTGTGAAGGAAACAAGCCTTTAAAACAACGCAGTTCCCCAAAAAGAAACCACGGACCCTTTGCAGATCACGCGCAGCACGCCTCAAAGTATATGTATCAGTGAGTGTGAATGTAGGAATCGGGCCATGGACCAGTGTCACCTTACATCAGCTCAGCCTTGTGGATGTCAGCAATCCTCCGCTCCAACTTTTCAGAGTGCTTGGGGAAGAACTGGAACTTGGAGCTGTAGCCCTGTGGGTGTTTCCCGGGGTCATGGTCGCCAATTTCAGCTGGAAGGTTAGAAAAAGAAGAAAGGTCAACTCCCATGTTTGACCTTGTCTTTTGAGTCCACTTATTTGATTTGAAATTAGATTGCATTACCAAACGTCACGGCTGCAAGCACCAGAAGTATAATTCAGAGTAAAAAATCACTCCCCATTAAACGAAAACGAGAGCAGTATGAGGCATCAACCTTTCTGACACGCTCTGCTTGCACACGCAGTAACTTACATGTTGTTTGTGGCAGAAAGTGACAAACAACAACAAACCCGCACAAACACAGCCGCCACAGGTGTTTGTCTACACGGCAGAGTCATGTGGGAATTGTAACATCTACAGCATGTCACAAACATACTGAATAATACATGTCACACGTGGCAGACAAACTGTCTGAGGGAAAATACATTCTTTTCAATCTGTAGTTTGGTGCATAATAAGCACAATTTGGGACGTTCAGGGAAGGCTACGTTGAAATTAAAGTACCATTGCAGCAATGTGTGAGATAAAATATTTAACTACTTGAGGGCCAATACTAAAAAGATTTGTGGCGTTATAGAATTTGACTCTGTGACGACACCCTTATTGTCGAACCTTGCAACACGTAGGCCGCCAACAGAGCAGCATCGGATGTCTTGCACAGGAGGCGGCCGTGATAGAGATCCCTCTTAACCTGCAGGAAGACGAGATATCTGTGGAGTGGAACACAGAGAAACTGATCTGGGTCGTTTTTTAGACGAGCAACGATACCGTCATATTTACGATTTAAAAGTAAGGTGTCCCTCGACGCACCCTCGGTGTCAGAGAGGTTGTCAGGAGCGGCTGACTCCTGTGAAAAGTGTGCTTTTATATGTGTTATATATATATGCTGAGCCTGAAACCCGTGTTTGTAGTTTATAGTGTTAAGAAACAAAGAGACTGTTATGATGAGCGGTTCCGAGGCAGATGCCCTGTTTACAGTCTCCTTTATGACGATGATGGGATGGCTGTAAGTTATTACAGATGCAATGCAGAACCTGTCCATGACTCGTGGGCCCTTTTTACAATCAACCTACGCGTCGAAAAAAACAACTAATGGATCTAAGATTGTCAATCCAAAGTTATCTGAATCATTAGACACGGCGCATGAATCCAACCTGAATGCAGAACTAGAGGCTGACTTTTCATTTAGAGAATTGAGTATGATCTACAATATGATTGATGTTTGTACTGAAGTCCAGTGAGAGTAACGCAGTATTTTGTTATCTTGTACACAACTTCTGCTTCTCTCCAAGCAACAAAGCAATAAATAGCACAGTGGCACGAAGCACTGCAATGAAACATGTCGGAGTACAGTTTGGGGTTGATGTTATTGAGCTGTTTGTATATCCTGCCACCACTTTCTGGCATAATTAACAGTATAAAGGCAGTTACAAACATGTTGGTGCTCGTCCACCATCCTTGTGTGTCTCTGCGGGTGTGATCTTCCAGACATAACAGAAGGAGGAGGATGGAGGAGACGTCCCTGCTCAATCAAGAAGAGCAAGAATAGGAGATTTCACTGCTTGGCAACCAGTCGAGGGATGTGATTTCCAGGGATCTGTGCACTCCGCAGTGCTCTGGTTTGCTCCTCACAGCCGTTTGTTCGGCTGTCAAGGACGCCACACACAGTAGGCTACAGTCCTGTTGGGGAGCTTTATGACACTGCAGCTTACTGTATCAAAAAAAAAGAGTAGACGCAAAGCGTCCTGCACCCAGACTCTCTGTTGACCTCTGGATGATGTGGTTTTACTTTTGCACCTGCACCACGTATTGCATTAACACTTGCACTTAATACCGTAGTTCACCCATGCAATTATGGAGAAGGCAAACTGAGCAAAAATTCGTCATCAATCCGTCACAATTATTAAACCTCAGTTCTCAAATCAAGAATGGTTACAGCTCTAAGAAGTATTTTCACTTCTCTCCTAAACCCTCACTCATGACAGGTGCACTCATTCAGTGCACCTGTTAGTCACACCCACCTCATCATCTCATCAGCACTTCATCGCATCAGCTCATTCCCTCCCTCATGCACCGATCTTTTATCCATTCATTTTATTTTTAATGCTACTGCACTGAGGTTTGCTCTTCGTCAGCCTTTTCACACTGTGGTTTAAAGTTGTATGGTGGGATTGTCCCTAGTTGAGTACATACATACATACATACATACATACATACATACATATAGGGTTTCCAAGGGTGTTGAAGAAAGTTTTGTAAAAATATATTATTTTTCAGTGTGATTTAGAAAACGGTGGGCTTACTCCCAGTTTCACAAAATTTACATCATGCAAGCTCTGATTTGTAATATCAGATCTTGTTGTTCTTTGTTAATTATCAGACAATTCACTCATAAAACAAGATGCCCTACTTGTGATGCGTGCATAACTACACAAAAGCCCTTTACCACTTTCAAATTTACTCGTGAGAACAGTTGAAGACGAAAGCTGCTAAACAACCATCTGCTTGTATTACATGACTAGTGGAAGTGTCACGACGCATTCTTAAAACCTCTGGAAGAGAAAGGGAGACATGAGTGGCAAAGATTACAATTGTATTTCCATCAGTCCCTCAAGCCCTCCTCCATCTGCAGCCATGCAGCAATCCTGAAATCTTACCTGGTGATTTCTTCTTTCAGAGCAGCAGGATCAGGCGGGTAAAACTTGACACGCAAACACATGGTGAATGGAGGCTGGGCTAAGGGGAAAGATATATGTTTAAAATCTTTTGCCATGGTTTCTAAGTGTGTTGGTATGTGTGGTGTGTTCTTCTTTAGTCTTTTGTAATTAGCACCTATTTGCTAAACGGTTTAAATACTTACATTTAATCTGTTTGGCAATTGACTTTGTAAACTCCAACCAATGCTGAAGGGGAGAGAAAGAGGTAAAGGAGGATGTAACATTACTGTCTGAAGTCTCATTTCTCGGCAGCATTATGACTGAATAAGTCATCTCCCTGCCTGGTATTTACTCAGACAACAGAGCCAGTGATGGCACACTGCACTCACAATACAGTGACTGTAAAACACAATGATGAATGGGATTTCAAATTTTCTTTAAATATCTCTCAGCTAAAATGCAAAACCAATGTACAAAGCAGATCCAGATTTTCCAGCCCTGAAACATTTGGTCCAAGCTCTCCAAATGAACCAAATGCTATGGTAATGTCTATGGTTGATTGATATTTATAGCAATCTTCTGCCAGTTTGCATAATGACCAGCAGGCCGACATACCTGTCCTGTATACTTATGTCCAGGAGATTCGATTTATAAGTTCAGGCATTTGTACCTAACAAATTTAACTAAAGCATCCGTCTCTCCTTGTGAGACTTAATCGATCCACAGACTTGGCAAGATAATGCAATACTAATCCGATCCTGAGTAATTCTTCCTTCTCCAGTTATTAGCCCGTATTAATTAGCCTGAGTGGAGATGGTGAAAGCCAGTAAATTATGACCACAGATGGTTGAGATGTTTCCTTGGACATTTTAAAATTAACATTTTATCTATCTCAAAACTGAGTCTTACTCATTCAAACAGCTGTATTACCTTCGACAAAGACATATTGTTTTATGAGATAAAGGATTTGCTCTGAAAACGTTTTCAGGGGACAAATTAGATATTAAATAGAGACACGGTAAAAAAAGGTGGGCAAAGGACGGCAACGTCGCAAATTCGCTCACCCTCTGCTTGTCTGGGTCAACATATCGAATACCAAAGTAATCTTTCTCCAGCAGGTTGAGATGGTGGCAGATGAGGTCAAACAGGTACTGTCCTTTGGCATCGCGCTGAAAGAGAAAGAATATGAGAACATGAATGAATAATGAACCAATCTGCTAATCAATGGCGCCCAATACTACAACTAAAAGTTAACCCTGCAAACAACATCACACATTTAAAAAATATATATCAATAGTGTCTCATCTTTGGAGTCGGAAAAGTCAAAACAGCCACCGGAAAGTGTTTTAATATTTAATTACCCTCAAGGGACATATATGAGGCCTATCAAATATTCATATTGAGGCAGCAGCCACCTGTGAAAGCTTTTCGGCTGCAAAAAAAGAAATGGAGAAGCAGTGAGACAATGTGTGGACAAAGGACAGGCTGAAGAGGAGAGGAAACGGACTCGTCCGTAACTACTTTCTGTAGATTTCGTCTCATTTAAGAACCTTGAGATAAGTTGTTGCTGTTGTTTTTATTAGAATAAGTAACAAACGACATCCATCCTCCAGTAGCGCTTCTGTGTGAAATGTAGAATTCTTACTTTAAACATACGGCGCGGTTACATTGACAAGAAATACTCAAGTAGATGAAAACGTCGACAGTGGTGATGTCATCCAACACTCTAATGTTGTCTCAAGCGTATACGCTCCAACGCACTGGGTACGTTTAGTTCAGCTCCTTTTGTATCTTTAAAGTGACTGATGCAATTTGACATACAACATCCCTTATTAAGCTGATTTTCCCGACACTTTTACACACGCCTCTTAGAGTCTTGGCATGTGATGTGTAGGAACTAAAGTCAGTAATACGGATTTCTCAAACTGTGCAAAGTAAAGCTATCTGTCCTTCTTTCAGCGGCGAAGGACGCCTTAAAACGTCCTACAGTGTCCTCCAGAGAAGACACTGCGTGCACATTAGTCACACAGAAGGTCAGCAGCAGATATATGAGCATGGAAGAGGAGAAGACAAACCCAAATCAAGAGGGGAAGCAAAGAGAGGCGGCAGAGAGAGAACACAATCTGTCTCAATGCAGCACGCCGCAGCACGCCGATCAAAAAGAGAGGACAGGACAACATTGACGGACTCATGTATGAACCATCCCCAATCCCCCGTGGGACATTACGCTGAAGACAGTGTGAGAATCTCCATGCGTCCGCCTCTTCACACTTCTGTGTGACTCCATGTCACGTGAATCGGCCGAACAAAGTTCAGTTATGTGGGTCAAAGAGAAAACGCGCCACCTTTTTAACAGTCAGTCGATGTCCAATAGTGTTGATGGTGAGCGTAGCTGTGCCATCTATTACCCGAATGTACAGTCAAAGGATGCATTGCAATAAAGTAGCCTCTTGCACAACTAATGCGACCCTGAGATCCCGTGTGGCTGCGTTTCTGCACCCACGCTGTGGCTTTAATAAATACAGCTGAATATCTGAGTGACGGACAGAACACGACAGAACATGAAACGTCTGCAATGATGTCGTGCCGTAAATACTGGGAAGGAGGAAGTTGTTTGTGAGCGACATCCAGAGAGCGCCCACTGGCCAGCCAGAAGTGGACACTTGTTTGACAGTGCAAAGTGCATTCAGCAAGAACAGAGGAAGATTTTGCAGCTACAAAGTCAGCTTTCTCAGTAAATGAAGCATGCAATGAGGAATTGTTCAATTTATACTCGTGACTCCAGTTCGAACATTTTTTTTGCCTGTTTCACTCTCTCTCTGTATGTCTACGGGAAAGATTCATACGAGCAGTTGCAGGCAGTTACTGCCTCTTAAAATGTCTGTTTTCACACAAGTTTGAACACAGTCTTGTTGAAAACATCTCTCAAACTGTCTGCTTGTGTCGGCACTTCATTGAAAGCTGCAGTATATCACCCACATTGAATAAAATATTGTCCAAGCTGTGGCTAAAATTACACCAAAGTGTCTATAAAAGGTCATGTATTCAATCATGCGTAAAGATCTTAAAAGCGATTGAAGATATTGTATTATCACCACAATAAAGCAACCTCCTAACATAAAGATCTACTTGCTTGACGGACCTCTGCAGACCCAGGATGCACCAGTTTGACCCTCCACCCCCCCCTCAAGTGCGTGTCTGTACGTCACTGTCAACTCTTACACCCTGACTCACCGGGACAGTCCTGCTGACAAAAATAGAAACACACACTTCAATGTGCAGTCGCGCACAAGAAGCCTCCACCCTCTTGCTCTATTATAAATGTCTTTGGTACACCTGTGAAACCTCAAGCTCTACCGCGTCTTCAAAGCATGTACCTCCCGCTGCTTCCTACTGCTGTGCACCGTGGTGAAACTACAGCAAAACCCCGAAAAAACTGCAGAATCGATCGTGCCGGTTTTCTTCTACGTTGTGCACCAGTGTGTAAATAGCAAGCGTGAGGCGTCTGATGATCCACATCCAAGGTCAAAGTTATGCAGTGACAGCAGAGAAGCCCTTGTTCCATTCATCTCAGTCCAAAGCTCCAGCCAATGAAAGTGTCCAAAGGAGTGTGAGTCCACGCTCTCTGCAACGGATTCACCCGGTTCTTACAACGGATTTGAAATGGCGCGACTTAATAAACAGCTTCTGAGTATTGCGCATTACAATGAGAGTGCGGCGCAGGAAATCCCCGTCGTCCCGGGTGATTCACCTCCACTCTGCACTGACGCAGTTTGAAACAATGAGATCGAAGCACACTCTTTTACTTTGTCGAGTGAACATCTTTAGAATAAGGCAGCAGTCTCTTTGGCCCGCAGGCCGCTGACCAAACACTTCCAATGTGCATGCGGTGTTGCGTTGCATACTGATGAGACACACTGAACTCCAGCGAGCTGATCAGGGCTCCAACCGGACACAAAGCCAAGCTCTGAGGCAGAAACATTATCGATTTGAAGTTAAGTGTTCTTCAACATCCTTATGAGATTCAGACTCAAAGCCGGGCTGCAATGCACTGCCAGCTGCACAGAGGAAATACTGTGTGTTGGTAGTTAAAGCGTTGTTTTATTGTTTGACAGAAGATAAATGGCAGATCCTTGATGTGATTTCAGTTTGAGAATTGATTCCCTCACAGTTTTCGCTCCCTTGGGTTGTTATTGCTGTGGGGGAAGTAATTAGATCCATGCTATTTTAGGATTAAAACGCTTTTATTGCCAAAACACCAGGAAACAGGAATATAATAACCTGCTATTGAGATAAATTGCTAAACAGCGAGAACGTACACAAACGGCTTTGTATTTTAAACTCAACTATTTATTTTAAACATTATAAAATCCCAAACCCCATTGTTGAAATCTCTGCACTCTAACAACGCAGAAATCGAAATATCTAATCCATCACTAAGTGTCTCGCACAAATCCCAACATTTTATAAAAACAAGCGTGTGTTCTGTTGGGACTTCACCATGTGGTTGAAACAAAGAAAGAGGCCTGCATGTTAAGTGGAAAGCCTGAAAAAGGTCAAACCGCGACAACGGGACTTGTGTAAAGGTGGGATGAGCTCCCCAATAACATCAGGACAGCAAAAAGTACACACCGCTTCCAACGCAAAGAAAAACACACACCTCCACCGACTGGACTAGGTAGCCCTTTTTTAGCACTTACGATGGCCTTTACTCGTTGCATTTGGCTTTTTTCTTGTTGTTCTGCCCTCTAAGTGGAAATATAACACAAATGTAGCAGTAGCAGTTGTAAAGCTACTTCCAGGTATCATCAGCTGTTACACATGTGCAGGTAGTCAGAGTTGCTCATATTTATGTGTCTGATATGTTTCTCATAAGTAGCCTTATATTAGTTACACTAATGCCATGGTTGAGCAATGACCACCCATGATATTAGCCACGGTGACTCGTGGGTTAATTAGATTATTGCCGGCCTGACAGTGGAGAGAGGAAAGCGTTAAACAAGTAGAGGCCCCTAAGTGCTTTATGAAAGCACGCATAGCGTCTCATCACAGCTATAATAAAAGTGATAAACGGGGAGAAGGAAATGAGCCGTGCTGGGGCCAAATGAACTCTGTGGTCCTCGGCGGAGCGGCAGCACGCCGCTCTCTGGCCCCGGACGAGCATTGCGTCAGATGAATTATTGAGAGGGGTTCCATATCAGCTCGGGAAACGCCACATCAATAAATGATGGTGTCATTTTAAACAAGAGGATGGAAATTGCAAACAACTGAGCGAATTCCTGAAACGTTTCTGCTTCTACCGTCCAGCGTCTGACGCTGGTGCTTCAGCGGTGTTTTGCCTGAGTTTTTTCATTCACATACAGCCGTGAGCTCCCAGCTGGCGGGTTGATTTGACTTGACGAATGCTTTGTGGTGGTCTTAAACAACGGCCGCTTCTTCGGGGCTCGACTGCCGTGGATGCGTTTGGCGCATCTCAGCGCCTCACTGCATGATCTTCACCGTTCTCATGGCTGCAGCCTCCGAGGCCGCGAGCACTAAGGCTTGTAAATGGCTTACTATAATCTGATGATATGGTAATGTGCAGGCTACTTTCCATACACTGGGGAGCAGGCAGAGACGTGGAAGACTGGAGCTGAAGCTCCTGTCAGGGAAGCAGCCGAATGGTGTTCAAGGATTTACAGCCAACACGCTTTTCCCTGACAATCTACTAAAAGCAATAAATGAGTTATATTCGTCTGCAGACCATCATTCATCATCCAATCATTATATCGGGTTATTTAGGTACGCTGTGCAGGCATTTTTCTTAATTTCAAGATAACGAACGGAACAGATAACTGTGGTGAACAGTTGTAGCGTGAAATGGGAATGTTCATAACTGGCAGCTTCCAATGGGTCTCTCTCAGTATTTACATAGAAGAGCTGATATGAATGAAATTAACAGAATGTGAGAGCAAATTCTCTTAAGTAATGGGATGCTGTTTTCTCTTTTAAATGTTATTTCCAGCAGGACAGTTTGTATTTTGGACCATGAGTTGTATCATCTTCTAAAAAATAAAACCCTGGTACTGGTTATTCTCTGAGGATGACTCACACCGCTGCTTTTAGATTAAAGATTCACTCCTCTCCACAAAAGTTTCAAAACTGTATGCGGTTGGATCTTATTTGGATGCACAGCCATTACTTTAAATTTGGCTGCATGCTGGTGATTCATTCTTGCTGAACAGCACTGTGGCACTTATTCAAATTGCTCCTGATATATGTTTGTTATTCAACCTCAACATGGGTCAGGAAACAACTCTGCGAGTGAAATACGGCTGTGTGAACCTGTCTGTTTTAGGTGCCTAGGCCTTTACACAGTAATTGCTTTAACATTTTATTTTTACTTTCAAGGATGGTACTTTGACTTCCCTTGAGTGGAACATGAAAGCACAACATTTTAATAAAACATTTCTTCTTTTTCCTATACCTTGGTAGTGTGATCCCAGCTCTGAAGAATCAAAGCTGCAGGCAAAGCTTGCATGCAAGAAAATGGAGATTTGTGATTACAAACAAGTTGACCGTCACCATTCATTCTTCTAGCAGAATAGCGCATCGGCCACAGAAAAATATATCTTCAAACAAAAGTCTATTCAGTGTAAAACACTAGTTCAATCACATTCCCCAGAAAAAAAAGCCATAAACTACAGGGCGGAAAGACAGCGATCCTCTTAAAAAGACGTTCCCTGTCAGCAGGCTGCCATCTTATTGCTCCGTTGCGTAAATCCTTTGTGGTTAAGACCCCCGCTCCCATGGGCGCCATCACAGCGGAGGAGATATAGGGGCGATCGTCCCTTGAGTGCTCACCGCTGCTTCAACACCATAACCGGTAAGGGGAAGTTAAAGAGAGAGCGGTGTGATGCGGAAAATAAAATCAATTAAAACTGAATAGGAAAATTATGAAAGAAAAGTGAACAATAATAAGGTGAAGGGGACGGAACAAAAGAGGACAACATCCACAAGGTGTCTTTTTGTCCTAGTTGAGAAGTCTCTTTTTAGAAAAGGGGCAGTGAAGTGCACGACAAAAAAAAGATACGAAAACACCGAGCACTTGTTCTCTCCGTGCTTTAACCTTCCAGCTCCAGGGACCAGGCAGAGCACTTACAATACGTCCTTGAACACTTTAAGTATAATTAATATTTATTTTCCATCTTAATCCCAAATTAACATTTTTTTTCAATTGGACAGAAGAGGAATCGAGTGTTACACGTCTACGTCAATGGCCACACAAATACTACACAAACCAGGATGTTGGGAAAGTGGGAGCTGAACTGGTGCCTCGTCTGGAATTAAAACAAACCCTGCTGTAATGCACATTTCATCAGCAGGCTCTAACCCTAGATATTAAAAAGCAACCACAGCGAGTGAAAAAGGCATTTGAGTTTCAAGTTTAGTTTTTCTTTCTGAATGTTGGAAACGCAGCTGAACACTGCATTGCTCTGCAAGAAGTTTCTATGCTTTAAGATTGACAAACTGCGTATAACCAGTTGGTTCTGGTAACAGATGCAATGTCAGCTGTATTTTATAGAAAATGGCAGATAACAACATATCATCAAGCATTTTCCCCCAGCAGAACCAAGACAATGGAAATGTTTTCGTAACACCAGGTTCAAGCTACAAGTTACAGTTTCCTCTCCTTCCAGTCACCGACTTGTTCGCTTCAAGGACCCTGAAGCGAGCTAAAAAGATCGTAGCCGACCCCTCTCACCCCGGACAACAACTGTTTGTGCCCCTTCCATCTGCCAGGAGGCTGAGGTCCATCAGGACTAAGACCTCCCACCATGTGAACAGTCAGTCAGGCTCTTCAACAGAGCCCGGTCCCCCACTGACTGACTCTGACATTCCACCGCTCACTTTCTTTCACACTGCACACGTCACTTTCTGTCCGCTGGTGCACTTTATTTTTAATTTTTAAATATTTTTTACTTTTATTCCTTTATTTTTAAATTCCTTTATTTTTAAACTAACCCATAGCATTATATTTTATTTTATCCCTCTTGCACTGTTGTCTTGTCGTCCATTGTCGTACTGTCTGCTGTTACGCACCAACCGCCAAGTCAAATTCCTTGTATGTCTGACATATTATGGCAATAAATGTTTCCTGATTCCTGATTCCTAAAATGTTTGATTTTCGTGTATAGGAACAGAAGGAGATCATTTATTAATAACGTTGAGAGAAAGTGTGTAATAGAAGTATATCTGGAACAACCGAGTTAAAAAATTTAAATTTGAATATCTATTTAAGTTGGACAGTTAAAATCTTTTGTCCTTATTTTTTCTTATCATTAGTTTGCAGGCATCAAGGGCAGAAAAGATCTCGTTAAGGGAGATTGTTCGGCTCATATATCACGGATCAGAGTGACGTCATTGTCAGTGACGTGGACTCAGGCCTCAATAAATGACTCATAGAGGATTTTTCTCACATTAAACTACTTTCATTCTGAAATAAGCCTTTTAAGAAATGAAGGGACACTCTTAATTGGATCCACTAAACTGTGCCAAAAATCTGGAACATTGCTCCTGACCGCAGGAGACGTTCTGCAAATAGAAATGTAATTGTCTCCACGCTTTCATTTATTAGTCCGAGGTATTCTGCACAAAACCGTACTTTGGTCTTGGAGCTTAGTTAAACACACCCCTACATTTACAAACTAATCCAGCGTTTCTTTTCAGCGGTGGAACCAGTAGAATAACGTCAAGCCGTACCATATTTTATCATTGCATCAATTGTGTTGCTTTTGCGTGTAGATGAATCATCACTGCAAACATTTCTTTCAACCTGCTCCATCTGGTGTCTGTACTCGTCTTTTAAAACAAGCTTCAATAGAAAGCTCATTAGAGCACAAGGTACTGAGGGCTGAATCTCCAATGAAAGTCACGTAAACAAAAAATAAACCATCACTCATCTTCAGTTCAGTTATGTTGACAGTATGTCTTGCACGCATAAGGAGCCTCTGTGATTTAATTATGGGATGACAAGCTCAACAAACTACAGCCATATAGCAGGTAAATATAGTATCATCTATAGTATCAAGGTTGCATCTATAGCATCATTCACGTGTTGAAATGGTATGTTTCCCAAGTACAGTGGGCTGTTATGGTGCAGTTTAAGTGTGACTTCTTATGAGAGTTCACATATAGTATTTTGCAGTAAAAAAAAAAGGAGCAACTGGGTCCCTTTGCTTGCCCTTTACCAACTCAAACAGTGACTTTGACATATATGAAAGACTTTGCAAACATGAGGGAGAACAGCAGATGATGAATCAGCAAAATAACAGTACAAAATATTGAAAGAGCAAGAAGGTTTATCTCTAAAAGGCACAGATTTTGGATTAGTATTAAGACGTAATGTTACATTCAGAAAGGTTTCAGTATGATGCAAATGTGCCAGTGTCCATATCCACATGTCCAGAGTGTTTTAATTTGGATGACTATTGACAAAAAAGCTTTTCTAGCACTGTTAGAAGTTCTGGTGTGATGTTTACTATGTTCACCCTCTTAGTTTACAATGCATGCTTATTACAGATAAGACAGTAATTCTGCACCTGATGATTCTGGATGAAAAGGATCATCACACTTATTGCAACTATTCCTGACTGTCTGAACAAAATTTCAGCACAGTCCATCCACAAGATGAGGCCCAGCTACTGACGGAGCCCGGCTGCTGCCGTGATTAACAATCTTTTGGCCGTGAATTCGACCCATTAACTGGACACATTCATCTATCTTTTGACCTGATGCAACAACCAAAGACATTAAGGAAGGCCGTGCTGCTAGATAATACTGTTCTTGGCGCAGCATGTATTATTTAGCACACCAACAGCTTGTGCATTTGGCCGGCCCAAGTCTACGGCGACACGAACCACAGCAGAGGTGAACAAGGAAGGTGGAACAAAGTATACGGACGAAAGCATTGCAATGCAGACAATCTCTATTGCTTCATTATTTTGTCAAACGTGGTCAGAAGGAATTTTAAGTCTACACAATCTTGACCCACAGCACCAACGAGAGATGATTCAATGTACAGGTCAAAAGGTCAGCAGATGAGGAGCACTGCTCCTGGAAATCACACACCAGGAAGAACTAAAAAAGGACCAATTAAAAAACAATCACAATAATTGAAGCCTAACTTTAGCTGCTGTGTAGGGAATGTTAAATGACTGAAAACCCTTATAGGGCAATGCTGCTTATAATACTTAATTGAAAAACTGTTAAATCATTTATAATATATCAACTTTAAAATGTGCATTATGACAGTTAACACTCTTGTGTGTTAAACTACGGCTGGAATAAGCAAAACTTTTAAATGTGACAAGACAACGAAGATGAAGAAACTTTAGATCCCGCGAAGAATATCGTCAGTTAAACGGATTTACTCTACAATAATAAATGATATAGCACAGCCATAGTATTTTTTGTTGATTTATTTAGATTGTCTGTGATTGATAATTCAATTCCATGCATTTATGCAGAACAACATAAAAGAGGTTTCTCCCATAGTCAGTGTAATGACACTGGACTATATAATAATTATATAAAAGTTCCATGTAAGAAGTGTTAGTTGAAATCCTTAAATTATAAATAGACTCAAGAAATTCTGCACAAAATGCAATGAGTTCAAGCCAATCGGCGGCACAGTATGGCGGGTCTTCAGGAAATGTGGCTGGGAAAAAAACATGATATATGGTATCAATAAGAGGCCATGTAACTGCCAATGGCAGTAAGGAGGTAATTTGGTTCGCGGATGAGAGGTAATTTCAACATTTCTAAAAACCTCTCCTGAAAATGTGTCGCTATTGTGCCATCGGTTACTGGTTATTTTTCATCGCGCTGAGGTGACAGAAGCAAGTAATGAGTGGCTAAATGCCCCGAGGCGCTTTAATGGCCGTCCATTTAAGAGATTAACTCAAGGAGCACTGCTAATACGTAGAGTTTATTACTTGCTTGCAGTAAAAAGGTAAGCGATAACATTTACTGCACAAGATGGTGGTTGAATCCCCAAGAGAAAAACAAAAAAGGCTGTATTTCTCTCTGGAAAGACCTCGGCAGTGTTCTTAGCAGTGCCTTGAGGTAACAAAAGGCTTTGCGCTCTGTAAAAAGTGCTAACAGGCGATACCATTGCCCTTAGCGGGCAGACAGCAGGTCAAACGTGTTACTGATCACGACTCAGGGTGGAAAGAGGCGCCGTGCATCTGCTGCGCTAGCATCCAGACGAGGATTCGGAAGGACGCTGTGGTGTTTTAGAGCTCAACAACACCAAACACACACACACACACACGCATTTTATTTATAATCTTATTTCATAAAAAGTACCAGATGGTGTGCACGCTCTGAGACATTGTACAGGCAATGTCCTCCCCAAAATGGACACTTGTGTTCCGGATGAATTGGTTTACATCCTTTCGGGGACAACGTGACTGTCAGTGCGCTGTCACGACAGTCGGCATGCTGACAGAATGGTTTTGTGAACAGAAAACAGAGCGGGAGCAGCAGTGAAGCAGCCTCCTTCCTTTACCGATCTGTTAACCTGAGAAAAATCAAAGCACTTGTTTTATAGTGAGCACCTCAGCAAATCCCAATTGGTCTTGACATCCGTGATGCTATACTTAAAATAGAACACAATACGCTTCTACAAAAAGAGGATACCCCCTTTGTGGTGGAAGCAACCTGACGCCAGCTGAAGCCCTGCAGATATCTCCCTTAAGGTCATTGTTGTAGGTGGATGACATGAGAGAATGGTGCATTATGTCTCAAACAAGTCCTTCCTACTACAACAAGGTAAGCTATGAATCACCTTGGCAGCTAGGATTACAGTGAGTGTGTGCAGCCTATAAATGCCTTTAGTGTTTCTGATTGTGGGAGAAGCTCTGACCTTCGCGTACATACTGAAAATAGTCCAAACTAGCTTTATCTCAAGGCACTGAAAGGTTTACCTCATTTAAAGCCCCACTGTGTAGGATTCTTTGGCAGCTGGTGATGTGTTGAAGACGGCAACCAACTAAATACCCCCCTGACAACCGTTCCTTTTCCAGGGAGAAATATAGGGGCATTCAGGTAGGGATAGTTTGCTTCATGCATTTTAGGAGATACTCTTATTTCAATCAGGAGATAAAAGTCAGATGAAGATAAAAAAAAATGTTTATTATAAACAGATGATGAACCTGAACATACTGCAGGTAGAAAGACAATCATAATGATGATGATTGGTTAACAATGCTGAAAATCTTTATTTTTATTAACAATGCCAGTAGCAGATGGCTTGTTCATGAGCAGTCGTTTTACACAGTAAGGTGACAATGTTTACCGATTAGAAGATTATAAATTCTGTTTGACTAGAACTTCATATTTTGTAATTGTTTTTATTCCTAAAAATGATATATTCATACAAACTCTTTCTTGTATACTACTGTATTTTCCATTGTTTTACCTGCAGGCACACAGTCCTCTGCTTTGTTTATCTCAGCCGTATAACCTCAGCACATGAGATGAAACCACCCACACTGCGGGGTCCACAGCGGAGAACCTCTGCTCCAACAGCTTACAGACACTTAACTATTTCTGAAAATATTTTCAGTTCCTTTGTCTCAAGTCGAAACCTGGTGGAGACGCAAACAGCAAAGCTGGCGCCTGCAGGATAAAGAGGCTCTATGAGGGCTCTCTTTCCTCATATTCAACCTACGTCTGTTGAAGGGCGGCGCTCGGAACGTTTAACCTCATCAACTACACGCAAATTGGATTTTTTTCAAATGATCTATTTAAAGATGAAATATGCACTTGAGCCCACAAACATTAACAGGCGTTTCCAACAGTTTCTGAAGTATCCTAACAGGGTGATAATGCACCAAGGGAAGAAGAGCGCACAAATAGAGAGAAGAACTTGTGTCTCTGATTCAAAGTGACGGCATTCTACAGCCATAATAGACAGCGAGGTCGGTGCATACAGAGCACTGGAAATATAAAGTGTCTGTATAAATCTCCTGTTTTAGTGAAGGCTGAAGAAGAAAAAAAGGCATTTTATTTACTTTAACTGAACCAAATCCCCCTAACAAGGACACAGCCAACTTGTCAGGAACAGAATGTGCAAAGGCACCAATCGTAGACTTGACAAAAAACGATATTATGAAACCCAAAAAAACACTAGAGGGAAAAACCATAGACAGGGACCAGGAACAGGAACAGGAACAGGTAAGGCATTCAGGGAGGGACATTCAGGTTTCGACATTCAGTACATTCAATGACGCGACAAGGGACAAAAGACACACAGGGCTTAAATACACTGGGAAGTTGCAGGTGATTGGACACAGGTGGAAACAATCAGGGAGACGGCAGACAATCACAGGGGATGACAGGA